>NC_056748.1:1104297492-1104499992 GCF_019279795.1 Protopterus annectens | reverse complement strand
AAGTGAAGAGTACAGGGGAACAATGACCTCACTAGATCTGGATGTGAATCCCTTCTTGATCAGGTGGGCAATGTAGAAGGTCTTTCTAACCACTTTAGCAATGTGAGTGTCAAAAGAAAGGCCACTGTCAACCTGGGTCCCCAGGTCCCTGATAACCTCTTCTATGCTTAGTGGATTGCCACCTATATGGTAGCTTGGGGTTACCTTGTTTTTCCCGAAGGGTATGACTATACATTTTTTGGCGTTTGACTTCAGGCCATGGCTCTGGCACCAGCTATCTTTATTTATTTATTTATTTTATTTATTTTACATTTGTTGACCGGGCTAGTCCAGCTGGATATATGTCCATTTTCAGTGGAGGCCCGGGGAGAAAAGCTCCAACGGAAGTTACAAATAATACACAGTAATGGTGTAAACAAGTTAAAAATTCTTAAAACATTAAGACAGGACATAAAATCTTTGGAGAGAGGCAAGTTAAAACAAAGTTATAACATACATTTGCTATACAGATTCTAAGGTATAAGTTTCTAATATGGAAAAATTAGAAAAAAGTAGTAAAATTTTTTTTTTTTTTTTTTTTCTCTCTAGTGTGTTGTGTGAGGAGGAGTTTAGGCAGAAGGATACAAGACAGTTAGTCTAAACTCCTCCTCACACAACACACTAGAGAGAAAAAAAAAAATTTGTTTCCGTGAGTCCCTTCTGAAGGATATCCGTGTCCGATGCACTTTCCACTATGGCGCCCAGTTTGCAGTCGTCTGCAAACTTTGTCAGCCAAAGTCCTCCCATGCTGGCCTGTACTTCTGAGAAGTAGATGCCAAACAATAGGGGGCCAAGGACCGAGCCCTGTGGGACACCACTTGTGACCGGCTTGGAGTCTGACACAGCGCCAGCAACTCTAACCCTGTGGGTTCTGTCCTTAAGCCAGTTTGCAACCCATCTTGTGACATATGGGTTCACATTTAAGCTGGTAAGTTTTTCTACAATACCCGAGTGGGGTATTGTGTCGAAAGCCTTTGCAAGGTCAAGGTAGGCTGTATGGACTGCCTTTCCCTCATCAATGGCCTTGGTGACTGTTTCGAAGAAGTCGACCAAGTTCAAAAGGCATGATCTTCCCTTGACAAAGCCAAACTGGGTCGGGTCCAATGTCTGCAAGTCCCCTATATCTTTGTTTATGAGCTCCATTATGATCCTCTCCATAGCTTTGCAGACTAGACTTGTTAAGCTTATGGGGGGTAATTACCAGGGTCCGTGAGGCGCCGCCTTTGTGGAGTGGGACCACAGTTGCCGTACGCCACTCCTTGGGCACGTATCCTGTGGTAAGGCTGAGATTAAACAGCTGCCTTATGTGCGGGGTTAATTCCACATTTAGCTCATGTAGCACACAGCCGGGGACACCATCCGGTCCCATTGATGCTGTGTTTTAGCTTTAGAGAGCAGCTTTCACCTGCGCATTTGAGATGTCCGGGAGGCTACACTCGGCTGGGATAGTTATCTCTCCTTTAGGGGAGAGGGGTGAAGTTTGCACTGAACCTGTCTGCCAGTATGTTGGCAATGTCTGTGGGTTCAGTGATTTTTGTATCATTTTGGACTAATTCTGAGCATATCTGGGAGTTTCCACCCAGGTTCCTAACATAGCTGAAAAAGGCCTTATGATTGTCCTTTGAATCCATGGCAATTTTTCTCTCAAAATTGGCCTTAGTTGATTTTATGAGTGCTCGTAATTTTTTACTAATAATGATCAGGGTGACTTCCCTTTTATGGATTTTGTTCTATCATGTAATAGCTTTCTCCTCTTATTGTAAAGTTTGATAATGGCTGGGGTCCACCAGACTGGACGTTTGCCCTTTGTGGAAAGAGTCTTGGTTTTATTTGGGATTGCCTGATCCATGCAGTCCTGGAGGTGTTCATAGAAGGCATTTGTAAGGGCTTCCACAGCTTGGGTTGTGGTTTCCTCTGGCTCAGGGGCCTTGAAGGATACCACACCAGTCTTGAGTAGTGTGAAGTTTGCTTTAGAGAAGTTCTTCACTATGGTCTTTTGTTTGGGGTAGGGGGAATGTGGATTTCCAGTGAGATTAGTTTATGATCAGATCTCACCAATGAGGGATATACTTCGGTGTGGAGCATTTTGTCCCCATGTTTGTGACAATGAGATCTAGTATATTTTCTCCTCTCGTGGGAACAGTGACTAGCTGTTCCATGGCATTTGAATTTATGAACTCCAGGAACCGTTGGGCTAGAAAGTTAGGGCTTGAGTAATGTTCCCAGTCTATATTCGGGTAGTTGAAGTCACCCAATATGATGGTGTTTGGAGATACATTTATACCCTCCAGTGTCTTCAGGAAGGCTGTGTGGGGTTCCTGAGTTTGAGAGGGTGGCCTGTAGCATGCTACAATTTGTAGAGCAGTTTTGCCTATGGTTAGTTGCACCTGGATGGTTTCGAAGCTTAGATGCGTTGCCACCAACCTGGAGGTGTGGGTATCCTTTATGAATATGGATACACCCCTCCTTTTGTGGTGTGGTCCGGGTTTTGGGGCGGAACGCATGATATGAGGTAAAACCTAATAGTGCCGGGGTGCTCTCAGGAGCCTTGAACCAGGTTTCAGTTACAGCACAGACATCGATGTTCTCCATACTGAGAAGGGCCTCGAGTGCGTGCATTTTGAGATTTAGACTTCTGGCATTGAGCAGCATTACCCTCAGTTTCTTCCCATTTTGTTTTCTAGGGTGGTAGGTTTAGAATTTGAGCCTTGCCTAAAAAGGCACTATGGGGGTGGCAAGAGCCTTAGCCAATATCCGGAATCCCAGGGTGACAGGTGCAAGCCGTCCCTTGAAGCAGCGTGGCTTGTCAAGCATGTCATCCCAGGCAGACAGACACTGGATCCCCTTTGAATGACACCAGACATTAAGTCAATTGTTAAAGCTGATCATCTTGTCTCTATATTGTGGCATCATTCTTGGTGAAGGAAGGATACTGCTCAGGGTTAGGGTCATACCTGCCTGGGCTACATAATCAGAGAGCTCCTCTATGTCTCTTTTCATGTAGTCCAGGGAGGTACGTCTCAGGTCGTTCACACCAGCATGGACAATGACTGTGTCATATTTGTACTTGCCGTGGAGTGACCCGAGTGTTATGTGGCGGATTCTAGCGCCCGATAGGCAGCTTACTGTGACCCTCTCCTTGTTCAGCCTGGTGAGTGGGATGTCAGTGTGTCTGACTATGGAGTCACCTATGACAAGTATGTTTGATGTTGTATTTGGCCTTAAGGGCTGTGACTGCTTTGCACACTGCTTTTGTGGTTTATGTGTTGCTTGTGGGGTGTCTTGAGGAAGCAGTTGTTTGGGTGTCTGCTTTGGAGGCCTCTGCTGTTTAGGTAAATTTTTACTCAGAGCCTCCGAGTATGCCTTTGTGTGTTTATGTGTTTGATTCAGTGGAGTGGTAGCATTATGTGAGGCTGGTTTTGTGGTGTGTGTAGTTGCATTCTCCTCCTGTCTGGTCTTGCCAGTCCTGAGTTGAGAGAGCTCAGCCTCCAGTTTGGCTAAATAGCTGCATCTCTCAAGTATTTGTGTTATGTGGGAGGAGGAGAGGGTTGTCTGTGTACATGAGGCAGTTATAACATTGCCTCAAGATTCCCAGATTCACCAGCTGGACTGGAGAGGAGATTGACAACTGACCTTTGGACATGCTAGAATAATATTGGGAAATCCTTAATTGAAAACAAGGGCCAGTGGGGAGTGAGGGTGTAGTGCTTTTAATTTTTAGTGCTGACTTATATAATTGCTTTAGTGAGCAAGTGCCAGGTAACTTGAGTGCAATGTGTTACAAGTAACTAAATGCAAAAACGACAAACAGTAACTTTCTTTCAAGTGAAACAAGGAAATAAGTACAGTAAGCAATGCAGATATCACTAGTGATCCACAGAAGTGCAGAGAAGTTGCGTATTAGGTGGAATTAGCTTCCAGGGAAATAACAAGCAAACAAACAACAAGCATATAAACAAAGCTAGATTCAGCAGGCCTGGATCTAGTCTATGCTAGAGCAAACAAGGTGAACCAATTTCAGTAAGATACAGTTCAAATATTCAGGCACTATAAACCTTTAACCAGAAATTCCCAGCTCAGAAGGGCAGAGTCCAGCCTCTTCTCCCACAAGAGTGCAGACCACGAACCTTCTTAAAGTAAAATAACTGGCCTGAAGCCCAAGTGCCTAAACCAGAACTAATACACTTGGACACTGGGCTCTCAATCAGCAGTTCCCAACTTAGAAGGATGAAAGCTACCTGTCCTGCCACCACAGTGCTTGCCACAAACCTTCCTAATGTAAAACAACTGGTCTGAAGCCCAAGTGCTTAATCCAAAAGACTTGAATGATAGCTACACTTTAATCAAGTTACAACCAAGCAGTAATAAATACCATTGATGGAGTGGGAGACGTTAGAGGGGAGAGTTATATATATATATTTACCTATATGTATATAATACATAAATATATCCAAAACGTGGATTTGCAAAGGGGTTAGAATAAAAGTATATATCTAATACAGAGTAAAAACATTTGAAAAAGTCTACTTTGTTTATATCATCTTAGAAAAAAGAAATACATTAAATCAAATCTGCATCCCCATAAACTGTAATGGAAAAATGGAATAAAAAATATCAGCTAAACATAACACAGTAATCAAAATGTAACTCATTAGGGTTCATCTTCATTAATCATCATACAGTTGTAAAAGTGACAATTCACTGAATCTAATTTGCTGAATACAATTTCAGTGATCAACATATCAGTTTTTTATTTATTTGCTCATGTTTGAAGGAGGTAAGTACACCTGCAAACTTACACCCTCATCGTATATATATTATCTCCATGATCACACAGCAATAAAGAAAAGGGAATGTCTTTGATTACTGAAACAAGCTTTCAGTAATTCTAAATCAGCACTCACATAATTGTCTGTTAAAAAGGGTACAGTAGCCCATTCAAACATACAACAGACTAAAATGTTAAATCCATTCACTAAACAAAAATATGTCCTAATGTAATGTAGAAAATACAACAAAGTATCAGACTCTCTCTTCCGTTCATGACAATATCACATACTATGTACTCCCAATCAACACTAAATGCATTCCCAACCTAAATCAGACTTAAAACTAAAAAAACAATAACAAAAAAACAAAAAAACAAAAAAAAAACAAAAATCAATTACAGGTTACTAGAGCTAATAACACTGCTGGAGAAGCATTATTATCCAGCAGCATAGCCAAATTATGGAACACCCCCCCCCTAAAATAACCTCTCTACCATCATGCACCCACTTCAAAGCTTTACTTAAAGTGCAACCTAAAACATGCTGGCTATGCCCTTGTAACTCTCCCCTCTAACGTCTCCCACTCCATCTACCATCTACCATCTACCTCTCTTCCACCCCACAAACTACCTTTGATTACAGCTAGCTCTGATACTTCCATGCCTATCTACTTATTATATGGCAGTAACTTCCTATTGTAATAATTGTTAATATCTGCTATGACTTTGTGGATAGAACAGATGCTACTTATCTACTGAATGTACTATGTTCTTCATCTGTAACTATGTAATATTTTAATTGCAAGGATTCTTCATCTGTAACTATGTCTGAAATATTTTAATTTGCAGAGTTTTTCTCCTCGGGCCTCCGCTGAAAATGGACCTGCGTCTAGTCGAACATTCCTGGTCAACAAATGTAAATAAATAAATAAATAAATAAAATATTATGTGAAAATGAAAAAAAGTCAGCCAATCACAGCACTGGAAAAATACATATAAAAACCTGCATTAAAAGTCTAATATAATACTCAAATAATGCAGCTCAAATTGTAAAGTCCTCTTACATACAAATATAAATATAATAATACAAAATACCTGACCTAAAACAAAAACAAGAAAAATGTAGTTCAAACTTTATAAAATATCAGCTAGTCAGGACACAAAAAATGACTGTAAATATCCATATTAAAATAAAATATAATGCACTAGTACTTCAAAATACATGTAAATTAATGCACATCAAGAAAAATTCTAGTAAATACAAAACGACCCCGAGTTTTCTCGCAATGTTCACCTGTGAAGCCCTGTCCTATGTTGGTGTACTGAAGTTAAGTATGCAGCAATACAGTAGTACAGCGATAATGAAACACGTTGAAAGTGTCTAAAGTAATCTGATACCATATACTTTGTCATTCAAGAAAAAAAAAACAAAGAATGCTAGTGCAATGGATGCCCATGCAAAAAAAAAACAGCTAAAATTCCATCCTCTGAAATTAATAGAAGAGTAAAAACTTGTCATCAGCTGACATGGAGGACATCTACTGAACTAAACTGAGGACATCTTGGTCAGCTGACATGGAGGACATCTACTGAACTAAACTGAGGACATCCTGGTAAGATTCAAAAATACCTGAAATTAATGTCATGTGGCTTGGGTATATGACCTGATGGTTTAACCTTTTGCTAATTATTTTACATCTGAGCTGGTATACAAGTGAGGAGTATAACAAAAATTGCCGGGGGTGTTTATCTCTGGTTTAGGCAATAAGATATTCAGTTCCTCAGCCAACTATCCTTGACCACTACCCCCACTGTCTCATCTAGTGCCATTTGGCATTTTACATTCCACATCCATTTTGCGTGGTTAGTCAGCTATAAATATTGTCTAGCAGGCCATCAGTTACAGTCTTAAATTTAGTTTTCTTTGGCTGTTAACATTTCTGTCTGGACATTCTGTCTGATTTGAAAGCTTTCCTTTGTCAACAAATCATGTGGCACAAACAAATATTTCCTTAAAATAATTATGTTTCAGCTCACTGATGAAATGAATGGATTATTGCATGATTATTACATTTAAATCAAAGGATCATTAGTAAGACAGGTAAGGCATATTATGTAAATGTTTGTATTATTGGGTTTGCAAACTTTTAACTTATCAACAGAAGTGAAGTTTTCAAATTACAGTTACTGTTTAAACAGTGTCACTATCCAATAAGAAAGTTGATGGAAAATACAAGCTACATTGATATACATTTTCAGAAAATAATCCAACTCTAGTGAAAAGTTTTCAAGCAGCAGACATACAGAATTTATTAAATTATAAGGTACTTTATTGGGTATGACATAAAAGTAGACTGACTTTGCCCAAACTTTAAATAAAAAGGTAAAAGGTAACAAGAAGTGAAATGAATCCAGGAAAGCATGTTGAAGGAGCACACAGGTCAGTTTGATAGCCTCATTAGTGGTGGTGGTTGTTCCAGCTGCTTGACACTTCCAAGGGCTGACTGTCTTTAGATTGTACCCTCAGATGGAATAGTTTGAGAAAAAAATAAAAACTCTTTCTAAACACCATCTTTCTCAGAGCAAAAAAACCCACATTTTCCCACAGAACAAAAGTCTTAGTTTGGAAATGTATAATGGTGAGAAGTACAAAGTCAGGGTTTCACAGATAAAACATTCAAAATTTTTACCAGGACTTTTCCATTTCAGGCAATTCCAGCATACTGCAACCAGGATTTGCACTGGTGATCACAGAGTTCAGGTAGACTCCTTTCTCAGAGATGACTACTCTGGTCTTGATCTGTCTCTGCTTTTACAAAATACCTCAAGACTCCTCTGAATTCCAAACCCCAACAACCTCTGTCATACTCAGTTTGCCTGGCCATAGAAAACCACAGGCATTCAGCTGTTCCTCTACTTGGCCCTACGGTATCTCAGCTTTAAGGGACTGACCCTGATTATTTGTATCAGTGTGGTTTACCACATGTGCTTTTACCAAATACAGCTCCACAAACTTACCTAAGTTCTGGCTCATAAAAACTGCTTCTCTGCTGTTAAAATCTGTTACCTGTTAGGCATTCACCTAGTGAAACCGCATGTTGTTGTGTCTTTCGGCTTTTCCTGGTTAGGGGTCGCCACAGCGGAACTCCGGTCCGCTAATGATTGGCAGTTGATTTTTATGTGCTGAGTTGCCGGCCCTAATGCACAACCTTCAATGAAGGTACGCCCATTCACGCATGTCTCCACAGAAGATGCTCTAGCTGAGAATCAAACAGGACGTCTTACAGTGAAACCGCATGCTGTGTTATAAATGCCTCCTGGAAGGTCTGAGAATCTTCAAGAGACCATCTGCATGGTGGTGGTGAACAATGCAGTAATGTTGGGTTTTAAAACAGAATGTCTGTATTGTGGTGGTGAATGCTGTCGTGATGTTGGGTTTTATTGCATTGTAGTGGTGAATACTGTGGTGATGTTGGATTTTAAAGCAGAATGTCTGCATTGTGGTGGTGAATGCTGTGGTGATCTTGGGATTCAAAGCAGAATGTCTGCATTCTGGTTGTAAATGCTGTGGTGATGTTGGGGTTTAAAGCAGAATATCTGCACTGTGGTGGTGAATGCTGTGGTGATGTTGGGTTTTAAAACAGAATGTCTGCATTGTGGTAGTGAATGCTGGGGTGATGTTGGGTTTTAAAGTAGAATGTCTGCATTGTGGTGGTGAATGCTGTAGTGATGCTGGGTTTTAAAGTAGAATGTCTGCACTGTGGAGGTGGCTTCTGTGGTGATGTTGGGTTTTACTATGCTGTGGTGATGTTGGGTTTTACTGCATTGTGGTCGTGAATGCTGAGGTAATCTTGGGTTTTAAAGCAGAATATCTGCACTGTAGTGGCGAATGCTGTGGTGATGTTGGATTTTAAAGCAGAATGTCTGCATTGTAATGGTGAACTCTGTGGTGATGGTGGGATTAACTGCATTGTGGTGGTGAATGCTGTGGTGATCTTGGGTTTCAAAGCAGAATGTTTACATTGTGGTTGTGAATGCTGTGATGATGTTGGGTTTTAAAGCAGAATGTCTGCACTGTGGTGGTGAATGCTGTGGTGATGTTGGGTTTTAAAACAGAATGTCTGAATTGTGGTAGTGAATGCTGGGGTGATGTTGGGTTTTAAAGTAGAATGTCTACACTGTGGTGGTGACTTCTGTGGTGATGTTAGCTTTTACTACCCTATGGTGGTGAATGCTGTGGTGATGTTGGGTTTTACTGCATTGTGGTGGTGAATGCTGTGGTGATCCTGGGTTTTAAAGCAGAATGTCTGCATTGTCATGGTGAATGCTGTGTTGATGTTTGCTTTACTGCATCGTGGTGGTGAATGATATGGTGATGGGTTTTAAAGCAGAATGTCTGCACTGTGGTGGTGAATGCTGTGGTGATGTAGGGTTTTAATGCAGAATGTCTGCATTGTGGTGGTGAATGCTGTGGTGATGTTGGATTTTAAAGCAGAGTTTTTGCATTGAGGTGGTGAATGCTGTGGTGATGTTGGGTTTTAAAGCAGAATGTCTACACTGTGGTGGTGAATGCTGTGGTGACGTTGGGTTTTAAAGTAGAATGTCTGCATTGTGGTGGTGAATGCTGTGTTGATGGTGGGGTTTAAAGCAGAATGCCTACACTGTGGTGGTGAATGCTGTGGTGATGTTGGGTTTTACTACACTGTAGTCGTGAATGCAGTGATGATGTTGGGTTTTACTGCATTGTGGTGGTCAGTGCTGTGGGGATGTTAGGTTTTAAAACAGAGTGTCTGCACTGTGGTGGTGAATGTTGTGGTGATGTTGGGTTTTAAAGCAGAATGTCTGCATTGTGGTGGTGAACTCTGTGGTGATGTTGGATTTTACTGCATTGTGGTGGTGAATGCTGTGGTGATGTTGGGTTTTAAAGCAGAGTGTCTGCATTGTGGTGAATGCTGTGGTGATTTTGGGATTTAAAGCAGAATGTCTGCATTGTGGTGGTGAATGCTGTGGTGATGTTGGGTTTTAAAGCAGAATGTCTGCACTGTGTTGGTGAATGCTGTGGTGATGTTGGGTTTTAAAGCAGAGTGTCTGCATTGTGCTGGTGAATGCTGTGATGATGGGTTTTACCGCATTGTGGTGGTGAATGCTGTGGTGATGTTGGGTTTTAAAGCAGATTGTCTGCACAGTGGTGGTGAATGATGTGGTGATGTTGGGTTTTAAAGCAGAGTGTCTGCATTGTGGTGGTGAATGCTGTGGTGATGTTGGGTATTAAAGAAGAGTGTCTGCCATGTGGTGGTGAATTCTGTGGTGATGTTAGGTTTTAAAACAGAATGTATGTATTGTGGTGGTGAATGCTGTGGTGATGTTGGGTTCTAAAGCAGAGTGATTGCACTGTGATGGTGAATGCTGTGGTGATGTTGGGTTATAAAGCAGAGTGTCTGCACTGTGGTGGTGAATGCTGTGGTGATGTTGGGTTTTACTGTTTTGTGGTGGAGAATGCTGTGATGATGTTCGGTTTTAAAGCAGAATGTCTGTATTGTGGTGGTGAATGCTGTGGTGATGTTGTGTTTTAAAGCAGAATGTCTGCATTGTGATGGTGAATGTTCTGGTGATGCTGGGTTTTGAAGCAGAATGTCTACATTGTGGTGGTGAATGCTGTGGAGCTGTTGGGATTTAAGGCAGAATGTTTGCACTGTGGTGGTGAATGCTGTGGTGATGTTGGGTTTTAAAGCAGAATGCCTACATTGTGGTGGTGAATGCTGTGGTGGTGTTGGGTTTTAAAGTAGAATGCCTGCATTGTGGTGGTGAATGGTGTGGCTGTGTTGGGTTTTAAAGTAGATTGTCTGCATTATGGTGGTGAATGCTGTGCTGATGTTGGGTTTTATTGCATCGGGTGGTGAATGCTGTGGTGATGTTGGGTTTTAAAGAAGAGTGTCTGCCATGTGGTGGTGAATTTTGTGGTGATGTTGGGTTTTAAAACAGAATGTCTGTATTGTCGTGGTGAATGCTGTGGTGATGTTGGGTTCTAAAGCAGAGTGTCTGCACTGTGGTGGTGAATGCTGTGGTGATGTTGGGTTATAAAGCAGAATATCTGCACTGTGGTGGTGAATGCTGTGGTTATGTTGGGTTTTACTGCATTGTGGTGGTGAATGCTGTGGTGATGTTGGGTTTTAAAACAGAATGTCTGCATCGTGGTAGTGAATGCTGGGGTGATATTGGGTTTTAAAGTAGAATGTCTGCATTGTGGTGGTGAATGCTGTGGTGATGTTGGGTTTTAAAGAAGAATGTCTGCACTGTGGTGGTGACTTCTGGGGTGATGTTGGGTTTTACTACACTGTGGTGGTGAATGCTGTGGTGATGTTGCATTTTACTGCATTGTGGTCATGAATGCTGAGGTGATCTTGGGTTTTAAAGCAGAATGTCTGCATTGTAGTTGTGAATGCTGTGGTGATGTTGGGTTTTAAAGCAGAATGTCTGCATTGTAATGGTGAACTCCGTGGTGATGATGGGTTTAACTGCATTGTGGTGGTGAATGCTGTGGTGATCTTGGGTTTCAAAGCGAATGTCTACATTGTGGTTGTGAATGCTGTGGTGATGTTGGGTTTTAAAGCAGAATGTCTGCACTGTGGTGGTGAATGCTGTGGTGATGTTGGGTTTTAAAACAGAATGTCTGCACTGTGGTGGTGAATGCTGTGGTGATGTTGGATTTTAAAGGAGAGTTTTTGCATTGTGGTGGTGAATGCTGTGGTGATGTTGGGTTTTAAAGTAGAATGTCTGCATTGTGGTGGTGAATGCTGTGGTGATGTTGGGTTTTACAGCAGAATGTCTACACTGTGGTGGTGACTTCTGTGGTGATGTTGGGTTTTACTACACTGTGGTGGTGAATGCTGTGGTGACGTTGGGTTTTACTGCATTGTGGTGGTGAATGCTGTGGTAATGCTGGGTTTCAAAGCAGAATGTCTGCATTATGGTGGTGAATGTTGTGGTGATGTTTGTTTTACTGCATTGTGGTGGTGAATGATATGGTGATGGGTTTTAAAGCAGAATGTCTGCACTCTGGTGGTGAATGCTGTGGTGATGTAGGGTTTTAAAGCAGAATGTCTGCATTGTGGTGGTGAATGCTGTGGTGATGTTGGATTTTATAGCAGAGTTTTTGCATTGTGGTGCTGAATGCTGTGGTGATGTTGGGTTTTAAAGCAGAATGCCTGTATTGTGGTGGTGAATGCTGTGATGATGTTGGGTTCTAAAGCAGAGTGTCTGCACTCTGGTGGTGAATGCTGTGGTGATGTAGGGTTTTAAAGCAGAATGTCTGCATTGTGGTGGTGAATGCTGCGGTGATGTTGGATTTTATAGCAGAGTTTTTGCATTGTGGTGGTGAATGCTGTGGTGATGTTGGGTTATAAAGCAGAATGCCTACACTGTGGTGGTAAATGCTGTGGTGATGTTGGGTTTTAAAGTAGAATGTCTGCATTGTGTTGGTGAATGCTGTGGTGATGATGGGGTTTAAAGCAGAATGCCTACACTGTGGTGGTGAATGCTGTGGTGATGTTCATTTTTACTACACCGTGATCGTGAATGCTGTGATGATGTTGGGTTTTATTGCATTGTGGTGGTCAATGCTGTGGAGATGTTAGATTTTAAAGCAGAATGTCTGCACTGTGGTGGTAAATGCTGTTGTGATGTTGGGTTTTAAAGCAGAATATCTGCATTGTGGTGGTGAACTCTGTAGTAATGTTGGATTTTACTGCATTGTGGTGGTGAATGCTGTGGTGATGTTGGGTTTTAAAGCAGAGTGTCTGCATTGTGGTGGTGAATGCTGTGGTGATTTTGGGATTTAAAGCAGAATGTCTGCATTGTGGTGGTGAACGCTGTGGTAATGTAGGGTTTTAAAGCAGAACGTCTGCATTGTGGTGGTGAATGCTGTGGTGATGTTGGGTTTTAAAGCAGAATGTCTGCACTGTGCTGGTGAATGTTGTGGTGATGTTGGGTTTTAAAGCAGAAGGTCTGCACTATGGTGGTGAATGCTGTGGTGATGTTGGGTTTTAAAGCAGAATGTCTGCATTGTGGTGGTGAATGCTGTGGTGATGTTGGGTTTTATTGCATTGTGGTGGAGAATGCTGTGGTGATCTTGGGTTTCAAAGCAGAATGTCTGCATTCTGGTTGTAAATGCTGTGGTGATGTTGGGTTTTAAAGCAGAATGTCTGCACTGTGGTGGTGACTTTTGTGGTGATGTTGGGTTTTACTACAATGTGGTGGTGAATGCTGTGGTGATGTTGCATTTTACTGCATTGTGGTCATGAATGCTGAGGTGATCTTGGGTTTTAAAGCAGAATGTCTGCACTGTAGTTGTGAATGCTGTGGTGATGTTGGGTTTTAAAGCAGAATGTCTGCATTGTAATGGTGAACTCTGTGGTGATGGCGCATTTAACTGCATTGTGGTGGTGAATGCTGTGGTGATCTTGGGTTTCAAAGCAGAATGTCTACATTGTGGTTGTGAATGCTGTGGTGATGTTGGGTTTTAAAGCAGAATGTCTGCACTGTGGTGGTGAATGTTGTGGTGATGTTGGGTTTTAAAACAGAATGTTTGCATTGAGGTGGTGAATGCTGTGGTGATGTTGGGTTTTAAAGCAGAATGTCTACACTGTGGTGGTGAATGCTGTGGTGACGTTGGGTTTTAAAGTAGAATGTCTGCATTGTGGTGGTGAATGCTGTGTTGATGGTGGGGTTTAAAGCAGAATGCCTACACTGTGGTGGTGAATGCTGTGGTGATGTTGGGTTTTACTACACTGTAGTCGTGAATGCAGTGATGATGTTGGGTTTTACTGCATTGTGGTGGTCAGTGCTGTGGGGATGTTAGGTTTTAAAACAGAGTGTCTGCACTGTGGTGGTGAATGTTGTGGTGATGTTGGGTTTTAAAGCTGAATGTCTGCATTGTGGTGGTGAACTCTGTGGTGATGTTGGATTTTACTGCGTTGTGGTGGTGAATGCTGTGGTGATGTTGGGTTTTAAAGCAGAGTGTCTGCATTGTGGTGAATGCTGTGGTGATTTTGGGATTTAAAGTAGAATGTCTGCATTGTGGTGGTGAATGCTGTGGTGATGTTGGGTTTTAAAGCAGAATGTCTGCACTGTGTTGGTGAATGCTGTGGTGATGTTGGGTTTTAAAGCAGAGTGTCTGCATTGTGCTGGTGAATGCTGTGATGATGGGTTTTACCGCATTGTGGTGGTGAATGCTGTGGTGATGTTGGGTTTTAAAGCAGATTGTCTGCACAGTGGTGGTGAATGATGTGGTGATGTTGGGTTTTAAAGCAGAGTGTCTGCATTGTGGTGGTGAATGCTGTGGTGATGTTGGGTATTAAAGAAGAGTGTCTGCCATGTGGTGGTGAATTCTGTGGTGATGTTAGGTTTTAAAACAGAATGTATGTATTGTGGTGGTGAATGCTGTGGTGATGTTGGGTTCTAAAGCAGAGTGATTGCACTGTGATGGTGAATGCTGTGGTGATGTTGGGTTATAAAGCAGAGTGTCTGCACTGTGGTGGTGAATGCTGTGGTGATGTTGGGTTTTACTGTTTTGTGGTGGAGAATGCTGTGGTGATGTTGTGTTTTAAAGCAGAATGTCTGCATTGTGATGGTGAATGTTCTGGTGATGCTGGGTTTTGAAGCAGAATGTCTACATTGTGGTGGTGAATGCTGTGGAGCTGTTGGGATTTAAGGCAGAATGTTTGCACTGTGGTGGTGAATGCTGTGGTGATGTTGGGTTTTAAAGCAGAATGCCTACATTATGGTGGTGAATTCTGTGGTGGTGTTGGGTTTTAAAGTAGAATGCCTGCATTGTGGTGGTGAATGGTGTGGCTGTGTTGGGTTTTAAAGTAGATTGTCTGCATTATGGTGGTGAATGCTGTGCTGATGTTGGGTTTTATTGCATCGGGTGGTGAATGCTGTGGTGATGTTGGGTTTTAAAGAAGAGTGTCTGCCATGTGGTGGTGAATTTTGTGGTGATGTTAGGTTTTAAAACAGAATGTCTGTATTGTCGTGGTGAATGCTGTGGTGATGTTGGGTTCTAAAGCAGAGTGTCTGCACTGTGGTGGTGAATGCTGTGGTGATGTTGGGTTATAAAGCAGAATATCTGCACTGTGGTGGTGAATGCTGTGGTTATGTTGGGTTTTACTGCATTGTGGTGGTGAATGCTGTGGTGATGTTTGGTTTTAAAACAGAATGTCTGCATCGTGGTAGTGAATGCTGGGGTGATGTTGGGTTTTAAAGTAGAATGTCTGCATTGTGGTGGTGAATGCTGTGGTGATGTTGGGTTTTAAAGAAGAATGTCTGCACTGTGGTGGTGACTTCTGGGGTGATGTTGGGTTTTACTACACTGTGGTGGTGAATGCTGTGGTGATGTTGCATTTTACTGCATTGTGGTCTGAATGCTGAGGTGATCTTGGGTTTTAAAGCAGAATGTCTGCATTGTAGTTGTGAATGCTGTGGTGATGTTGGGATTTAAAGCAGAATGTCTGCATTGTAATGGTGAACTCCGTGGTGATGATGGGTTTAACTGCATTGTGGTGGTGAATGCTGTGGTGATCTTGGGTTTCAAAGCGAATGTCTACATTGTGGTTGTGAATGCTGTGGTGATGTTGGGTTTTAAAGCAGAATGTCTGCACTGTGGTGGTGAATGCTGTGGTGATGTTGGGTTTTAAAACAGAATGTCTGCACTGTGGTGGTGAATGCTGTGGTGATGTTGGATTTTAAAGGAGAGTTTTTGCATTGTGGTGGTGAATGCTGTGGTGATGTTGGGTTTTAAAGTAGAATGTCTGCATTGTGGTGGTGAATGCTGTGGTGATGTTGGGTTTTACAGCAGAATGTCTACACTGTGGTGGTGAATGCTGTGGTGACGTTGGGTTTTACTGCATTGTGGTGGTGAATGCTGTGGTAATGCTGGGTTTCAAAGCAGAATGTCTGCATTATGGTGGTGAATGTTGTGGTGATGTTTGTTTTACTGCATTGTGGTGGTGAATGATATGGTGATGGGTTTTAAAGCAGAATGTCTGCACTCTGGTGGTGAATGCTGTGGTGATGTAGGGTTTTAAAGCAGAATGTCTGCATTGTGGTGGTGAATGCTGTGGTGATGTTGGATTTTATAGCAGAGTTTTTGCGTTGTGGTGCTGAATGCTGTGGTGATGTTGGGTTTTAAAGCAGAATGCCTGTATTGTGGTGGTGAATGCTGTGATGATGTTGGGTTCTAAAGCAGAGTGTCTGCACTCTGGTGGTGAATGCTGTGGTGATGTAGGGTTTTAAAGCAGAATGTCTGCATTGTGGTGGTGAATGCTGCGGTGATGTTGGATTTTATAGCAGAGTTTTTGCATTGTGGTGGTGAATGCTGTGGTGATGTTGGGTTATAAAGCAGAATGCCTACACTGTGGTGGTAAATGCTGTGGTGACGTTGGGTTTTAAAGTAGAATATCTGCATTGTGTTGGTGAATGCTGTGGTGATGATGGGGTTTAAAGCAGAATGCCTACACTGTGGTGGTGAATGCTGTGGTGATGTTCATTTTTACTACACCGTGATCGTGAATGCTGTGATGATGTTGGGTTTTATTGCATTGTGGTGGTCAATGCTGTGGGGATGTTAGATTTTAAAGCAGAATGTCTGCACTGTGGTGGTGAATGCTGTTGTGATGTTGGGTTTTAAAGCAGAATATCTGCATTGTGGTGGTGAACTCTGTAGTAATGTTGGATTTTACTGCATTGTGGTGGTGAATGCTGTGGTGATGTTGGGTTTTAAAGCAGAGTGTCTGCACTGTGGTGGTGAATGCTGTGGTGATTTTGGGATTTAAAGCAGAATGTCTGCGTTGTGGTGGTGAATGCTGTGGTAATGTTGGGTTTTAAAGCAGAACGTCTGCATTGTGGTGGTGAATGCTGTGGTGATGTTGGGTTTTAAAGCAGAATGTCTGCACTGTGCTGGTGAATGTTGTGGTGATGTTGGGTTTTAAAGCAGAAGGTCTGCACTATGGTGGTGAATGCTGTGGTGATGTTGGGTTTTAAAGCAGAATGTCTGCATTGTGGTGGTGAATGCTGTGGTGATGTTGGGTTTTATTGCATTGTGGTGGAGAATGCTGTGGTGATCTTGGGTTTCAAAGCAGAATGTCTGCATTCTGGTTGTAAATGCTGTGGTGATGTTGGGTTTTAAAGCAGAATGTCTGCACTGTGGTGGTGACTTCTGTGGTGATGTTGGGTTTTACTACAATGTGGTGGTGAATGCTGTGGTGATGTTGCATTTTACTGCATTGTGGTCATGAATGCTGAGGTGATCTTGGGTTTTAAAGCAGAATGTCTGCACTGTAGTTGTGAATGCTGTGGTGATGTTGGGTTTTAAAGCAGAATGTCTGCATTGTAATGGTGAACTCTGTGGTGATGGTGCGTTTAACTGCATTGTGGTGGTGAATGCTGTGGTGATCTTGGGTTTCAAAGCAGAATGTCTACATTGTGGTTGTGAATGCTGTGGTGATGTTGGGTTTTAAAGCAGAATGTCTGCACTGTGGTGGTGAATGTTGTGGTGATGTTGGGTTTTAAAACAGAATGTTTGCATTGTGGTAGTGAATGCTGGGGTGATGTTGGGTTTTAAAGTAGAATGTCTGCATTGTGGTGATGAATGCTGTGGTGATGTTGGGTTTTAAAGCAGAATGTCTGCACTGTGGTGGTGACTTCTGTGGTGATGTTGGGTTTTACTACACTGTGGTGGTGAATGCTGTGGTGATGTTGGGTTTTACTGCATTGTGGTGGCGAATGCTGTAGTGATGCTGGGTTTTAAAGCAGAATATCTGCATTATGGTGGTGAATGTTGCAGTGATGTTTGTTTTACTGCATTGTGGTGGTGAATGATATGGTGATGGATTTTAAAGCAGAATGTCTGCACTGTGGTGGTGAATGCTGTGGTGATGTAGGGTTTTAAAGCAGAATGTCTGCATTGTGGTGGTGAATGCTGTGGTGATGTTGGATTTTAAAGCAGAGTTTTTGCATTGTGGTGGTGAATGCTGTGGTGATGTTGGGTTTTAAAGCAGAATGCCTACACTGTGGTGGCAAATGCTGTGGTGACGTTGGGTTTTAAAGTAGAATGTCTGCATTGTGGTGGTGAATGCTGTGGTGATGGTGGGGTTTAAAGCTGGATGCCTACACTGTGGTGGTGAATGCTGTGGTGATGTTCGGTTTTACTACACTGTGATCATGAATGCTGTGATGATGTTGGGTTTTATTGTATTGTGGTGGTCAATGCTGCGGGGATGTTAGGTTTTAAAGAAGAGTGTCTGCACTGTGGTGGTGAATGCTGTGGTGATGTTGGGTTTTAAAGCAGAATGCCTACACTGTGGTGGTAAATGCTGTGGTGACGTTGGGTTTTAAAGTAGAATGTCTGAATTGTGGTGGTGAATGCTGTGGTGATGGTGGGGTTTAAAGCTGGATGCCTACACTGTGGTGGTGAATGCTGTGGTGATGTTCGGTTTTACTACACTGTGATCATGAATGCTGTGATGATGTTGGGTTTTATTGTATTGTGGTGGTCAATGCTGCAGGGATGTTAGGTTTTAAAGCAGAGTGTCTGCACTGTGGTGTTGAATGCTGTGGTGATGTTCGGTTTTACAGCAGAATGTCTGCATTGTGGTGGTGAACTCTCTAGTGATGTTGGATTTTACGGCATTGTGGTGGTGAATGCTGTGGTGATGTTGGGTTTTAAAGCAGAGTGTCTGCATTGTGGTGGTGAATGCTGTGGTGATTTTGGGATTTAAAGCAGAATGTCTGCATTGTGGTGGTGAACTCTGTGGTGATGTTGGATTTTACTGCATTGTGGTGGTGAATGCTGTGGTGATGTTGGGTTTTAAAGCAGAGTGTCTGCATTGTGGTGAATGCTGTGGTGATTTTGGGATTTAAAGCAGAATGTCTGCATTGTGGTGGTGAATGCTGTGGTGATGTTGGGTTTTAAAGCAGAATGTCTGCACTGTGTTGGTGAATGCTGTGGTGATGTTGGGTTTTAAAGCAGAGTGTCTGCATTGTGCTGGTGAATGCTGTGATGATGGGTTTTACCACATTGTGGTGGTGAATGCTGTGGTGATGTTGGGTTTTAAAGCAGATTGTCTGCACAGTGGTGGTGAATGATGTGGTGATGTTGGGTTTTAAAGCAGAGTGTCTGCATTGTGGTGGTGAATGCTGTGGTAATGTTGGGTATTAAAGAAGAGTGTCTGCCATGTGGTGGTGAATTCTGTGGTGATGTTAGGTTTTAAAACAGAATGTATGTATTGTGGTGGTGAATGCTGTGGTGATGTTGGGTTCTAAAGCAGAGTGATTGCACTGTGATGGTCAATGCTGTGGTGATGTTGGGTTATAAAGCACAGTGTCTGCACTGTGGTGGTGAATGCTGTGGTGATGTTGGGTTTTACTGTTTTGTGGTGGAGAATGCTGTGATGATGTTCAGTTTTAAAGCAGAATGTCTGTATTGTGGTGGTGAATGCTGTGGTGATGTTGTGTTTTAAAGCAGAATGTCTGCATTGTGATGGTGAATGTTCTGGTGATGCTGGGTTTTGAAGCAGAATGTCTACATTGTGGTGGTGAATGCTGTGGAGCTGTTGGGATTTAAAGCAGAATGTTTGCACTGTGGTGGTGAATGCTGTGGTGATGTTGGGTTTTAAAGCAGAATGCCTACATTGTGGTGGTGAATGCTGTGGTGGTGTTGGGTTTTAAAGTAGAATGCCTGCATTGTGGTGGTGAATGGTGTGGCTGTGTTGGGTTTTAAAGTAGATTGTCTGCATTATGGTGGTGAATGCTGTGCTGATGTTGGGTTTTATTGCATCGGGTGGTGAATGCTGTGGTGATGTTGGGTTTTAAAGAAGAGTGTCTGCCATGTGGTGGTGAGTTTTGTGGTGATGTTAGGTTTTAAAACAGAATGTCTGTATTGTCGTGGTGAATGCTGTGGTGATGTTGGGTTCTAAAGCAGAGTGTCTGCACTGTGGTGGTGAATGCTGTGGTGATGTTGGGTTATAAAGCAGAATATCTGCACTGTGGTGGTGAATGCTGTGGTTATGTTGGGTTTTACTGCATTGTGGTGGTGAATGCTGTGGTGATGTTGGGTTTTAAAACAGAATGTCTGCATCATGGTAGTGAATGCTGGGGTGATGTTGGGTTTTAAAGTAGAATGTCTGCATTGTGGTGGTGAATGCTGTGGTGATGTTGGGTTTTAAAGAAGAATGTCTGCACTGTGGTGGTGACTTCTGTGGTGATGTTGGGTTTTACTACACTGTGGTGGTGAATGCTGTGGTGATGTTGCATTTTACTGCATTGTGGTCATGAATGCTGAGGTGATCTTGGGTTTTAAAGCAGAATGTCTGCATTGTAGTTGTGAATGCTGTGGTGATGTTGGGTTTTAAAGCAGAATGTCTGCATTGTAATGGTGAACTCCGTGGTGATGGTGGGTTTAACTGCATTGTGGTGGTGAATGCTGTGGTGATCTTGGGTTTCAAAGCGAATGTCTACATTGTGGTTCTGAATGCTGTGGTGATGTTGGGTTTTAAAGCAGAATGTCTGCACTGTGGTGGTGAATGCTGTGGTGATGTTGGGTTTTAAAACAGAATGTCTGTACTGTGGTGGTGAATGCTGTGGTGATGTTGGATTTTAAAGGAGAGTTTTTGCATTGTGGTGGTGAATGCTGTGGTGATGTTGGGTTTTAAAGTAGAATGTCTGCATTGTGGTGGTGAATGCTGTGGTGATGTTGGGTTTTACAGCAGAATGTCTACACTGTGGTGGTGACTTCTGTGGTGATGTTGGGTTTTACTACACTGTGGTGGTGAATGCTGTGGTGACGTTGGGTTTTACTGCATTGTGGTGGTGAATGCTGTGGTAATGCTGGGTTTCAAAGCAGAATGTCTGCATTATGGTGGTGAATGTTGTGGTGATGTTTGTTTTACTGCATTGTGGTGGTGAATGATATGGTGATGGGTTTTAAAGCAGAATGTCTGCACTCTGGTGGTGAAAGCTGTGGTGATGTAGGGTTTTAAAGCAGAATGTCTGCATTGTGGTGGTGAATGCTGTGGTGATGTTGGATTTTATAGCAGAGTTTTTGCATTGTGGTGCTGAATGCTGTGGTGATGTTGGGTTTTAAAGCAGAATGCCTGTATTGTGGTGGTGAATGCTGTGATGATGTTGGGTTCTAAAGCAGAGTGTCTGCACTGTGGTGGTGAATGCTGTGGTGATGTTGGGTTATAAAGCAGAATATCTGCACTGTGGTGGTGAATGCTGTGGTTATGTTGGGTTTTACTGCATTGTGGTGGTGAATGCTGTGGTGATGTTGGGTTTTAAAACAGAATGTCTGTATTGTGGTAGTGAATGCTGGGGTGATGTTGGGTTTTAAAGTAGAATGTCTGCATTGTGGTGGTGAATGCTGTGGTGATGTTGGGTTTTAAAGAGGAATGTCTGCACTGTGGTGGTGACTTCTGAGGTGATGTTGGGTTTTACTACACTGTGGTGATGAATGCTGTGGTGATGTTGCATTTTACTGCATTGTGGTCATGAATGCTGAGGTGATCTTGGGTTTTAAAGCAGAATGTCTGCATTGTAGTTGTGAATGCTGTGGTGATGTTGGGTTTTAATGCAGAATGTCTGCATTGTAATGGTGAACTCCATGGTGATTGTGGGTTTAACTGCATTGTGGTGGTAAATGCTGTGGTGATCTTGGGTTTCAAAGTGAATGTCTACATTGTGGTTGTGAATGCTGTGGTGATGTTGGGTTTTAAAGCAGAATGTCTGCACTGTGGTGGTGAATGCTGTGGTGATGTTGGGTTTTAAAACAGAATGTCTGCACTGTGGTGGTGAATGCTGTGGTGATGTTGGATTTTAAAGGAGAGTTTTTGCATTGTGGTGGTGAATGCTGTGGTGATGTTAGATTTTAAAGTAGAATGTCTGCATTGTGGTGGTGAATGCTGTGGTGATGTTGGGTTTTACAGCAGAATGTCTACACTGTGGTGGTGACTTCTGTGGTGATGTTGGGTTTTACTACACTGTGGTGGTGAATGCTGTGGTGACGTTGGGTTTTACTGCATTGTGGTGGTGAATGCTGTGGTGATGCTGGGTTTCAAAGCAGAATGTCTGCATTATGGTGGCGAATGTTGTGGTGATGTTTGTTTTACTGCATTGTGGTGGCGAATGATATGGTGATGGGTTTTAAAGCAGAATGTCTGCACTCTGGTGGTGAATGCTGTGGTGATGTTGGATTTTATAGCAGAGTTTTTGCATTGTGGTGGTGAATGCTGTGGTGATGTTGGGGTTTTAAAGCAGAATCCCTACACTGTGGTGGTAAATGCTGTGGTGACGTTGGGTTTTAAAGTAGAATGTCTGCATTGTGTTGGTGAATGCTGTGGTGATGATGGGGTTTAAAGCAGAATGCCTACACTGTGGTGGTGAATGCTGTGGTGATGTTCATTTTTACTACACCGTGATCGTGAATGCTGTGATGATGTTGGGTTTTATTGCATTGTGGTGGTCAATGCTGTGGGGATGTTAGATTTTAAAGCAGAATGTCTGCACTGTGGTGGTGAATGCTGTAGTGATGTTGGGTTTTAAAGCAGAATATCTGCATTGTGGTGGTGAACTCTGTAGTGATGTTGGATTTTACTGCATTGTGGTGGTGAATGCTGTGGTGATGTTGGGATTTAAAGCAGAATGTCTGCGTTGTGGTGGTGAACGCTGTGGTAATGTTGGGTTTTAAAGCAGAACGTCTGCATTGTGGTGGTGAATGCTGTGGTGATGTTGGGTTTTAAAGCAGAATGTCTGCACTGTGCTGGTGAATGTTGTGGTGATGTTGGGTTTTAAAGCAGAAGGTCTGCACTATGGTGGTGAATGCTGTGGTGATGTTGGGTTTTAAAGCAGAATGTCTGCATTGTGGTGGTGAATGCTGTGGTGATGTTGGGTTTTATTGCATTGTGGTGGAGAATGCTGTGGTGATCTTGGGTTTCAAAGCAGAATGTCTGCATTCTGGTTGTAAATGCTGTGGTGATGTTGGGTTTTAAAGCAGAATGTCTGCACTGTGGTGGTGACTTCTGTGGTGATGTTGGGTTTTACTACAATGTGGTGGTGAATGCTGTGGTGATGTTGCATTTTACTGCATTGTGGTCATGAATGCTGAGGTGATCTTGGGTTTTAAAGCAGAATGTCTGCACTGTAGTTGTGAATGCTGTGGTGATGTTGGGTTTTAAAGCAGAATGTCTGCATTGTAATGGTGAACTCTGTGGTGATGGTGCGTTTAACTGCATTGTGGTGGTGAATGCTGTGGTGATCTTGGGTTTCAAAGCAGAATGTCTACATCGTGGTTGTGAATGCTGTGGTGATGTTGGGTTTTAAAGCAGAATGTCTGCACTGTGGTGGTGAATGTTGTGGTGATGTTGGGTTTTAAAACAGAATGTCTGCATTGTGGTAGTGAATGCTGGGGTGATGTTGGGTTTTAAAGTAGAATGTCTGCATTGTGGTGGTGAATGCTGTGGTGATGTTGGGTTTTAAAGCAGAATGTCTGCACTGTGGTGGTGACTTCTGTGGTGATGTTGGGTTTTACTACACTGTGGTGGTGAATGCTGTGGTGATGTTGGGTTTTACTGCATTGTGGTGGTGAATGCTGTGGTGATGCTGGGTTTTAAAGCAGAATGTCTGCATTATTGTGGTGAATGTTGCAGTGATGTTTGTTTTACTGCATTGTGGTGATGAATGATATGGTAATGGATTTTAAAGCAGAATGTCTGCACTGTGGTGGTGAATGCTGTGGTGATGTAGGGTTTTAAAGCAGAATGTCTGCATTGTGGTGGTGAATGCTGTGGTGATGTTGGATTTTAAAGCAGGGTTTTTGCATTGTGGTGGTGAATGCTGTGGTGATGTTGGGTTTTAAAGCAGAATGCCTACACTGTGGTGGTAAATGCTGTGGTGACATTGGGTTTTAAAGTAGAATGTCTGCATTGTGGTGGTGAATGCTGTGGTGATGGTGGGGTTTAAAGCTGGATGCCTACACTGTGGTGGTGAATGCTGTGGTGATGTTCGGTTTTACTACACTGTGATCATGAATGCTGTGGTGATGTTGGGTTTTATTGTATTGTGGTGGTCAATGCTGCAGGGATGTTAGGTTTTAAAGCAGAGTGTCTGCACTGTGGTGGTGAATGCTGTGGTGATGTTGGGTTTTACAGCAGAATGTCTGCATTGTGGTGGTGAACTCTCTAGTGATGTTGGATTTTACTGCATTGTGGTGGTGAATGCTGTGGTGATGTTGGGTTTTAAAGCAGAGTGTCTGCATTGTGGTGGTGAATGCTGTGGTGATTTTGGGATTTAAAGCAGAATGTCTGCGTTGTGGTGGTGAATGCTGTGGTAATGTTGGGTTTTAAAGCAGAATGTCTGCATCGTGGTGGCGAATGCTGTGGTGATGTTGGGTTTTAAAGCAGAATGTCTGCACTGTGTTAGTGAATGTTGTGGTGATGTTGGGTTTTAAAGCAGAATGTCTGCATTGTGGTGGTGAATGCTGTGCTGATGTTGGGTTTTAAAACAGAATGTCTGTATTGTGGTGGTGAATGCTGTGGTGATGTTGTTGTTTAAAGCAGAGTGTCTGCACTGTGGTGGTGAGTGATGTGGTGATGTTGGGTTTTAAAGCAGAGTGTCTGCATTGTGGTGGTGAATGCTGTGGTGATGTTGGGTTTATTGCATTATGGTGGTGAATGCTGTGGTGATGTTGGGTTTTAATGAAGAGTGTCTGTCATGTGGTGGTGAATGCTGTGGTGATGTTGGGTTTTACAACAGTATGTCTGTATTGTGGTGGTGAATGCTGTGGTGATGTTGGGTTCTAAAGCAGAGTGTCTGCACTGTGGTGGGGAATCCTGTGGTGATGTTGGGTTTTATTGCATTGTGGTGGAGAATGCTGTGGTGATGTTGAGTTTTAAAGAACAGCATCTGCCATGTGGCGGTGAATGCTATGGTGATGTTAGGTTTTACAACAGAATGTCTGTATTGTGGTGGTAAATGCTGTGGTGAAGTTGGGTTTTAAAGCAGAGTGTCTGCACTGTGGTGGTGAATGCTGTGATGATGTTGGGTTATAAAGCAGAGTGTCTGCATTGTGGTGGTGAATGTTCTGGTGATGTTGGGTTTTGAAGCAGAATGTCTACATTGTGGTGGTGAATTCTGTGGTGGTGTTGGGTTATAAAGTAGAATGCCTGCATTGTGGTGGTGAATGCTGTGGTGGTGTTGGGTTTTAAAGTAGAATGTCTGCATTGTGGTGGTGAATGCTGTGCTGATGTTGGGTTTTAAAAGAGAATGTGTGTATTGTGGTGGTGAATGCAGTGGTGATGTTGGGTTTTAAAGCAGAGTGTCTGCACTGTGGTGGTGAATGCTGTTGTGGTGTTGGGTTTTAAAGTAGAATGTCTGCAATTTGCTGGTGAATGCTGTGGTGATGTTGGATTTTATTGCATTGTGGTGGAAAATGCTGTGGTGATGTTGGGTTTTAAAGAACAGCATCTGCCATGTGGCAGTGAATGCTGTGGTGATGTTAGGTTTTACAACAGAATGTCTGTATTGTGGTGGTAAATGCTGTGGTGAAGTTGGGTTTTTAAGCAGAGTGTCTGCACTGTGGTGGTGAATGCTGTGATGATGTTGGGTTATAAAGCAGAGTGTCTGCACTGCGGTGTTGAATGTTGTGGTGATGTTGGGTTTTACTGCTTTGTGGTGGAGAATGCTGTGGTGATGTTCGGTTTTAAAGCAGAATGCCTGCATCGTGGTGGTGAATGCTGTGGTGATGTTGTGTTTTAAAGCAGAATGTCTGCATTGTGGTGGTGAATGTTCTGGTGATGTTGGGTTTTGAAGCAGAATGTCTACATTGTGGTGGTGAATGCTGTGGCGGTGTTGGGTTATAAAGTAGAATGCCTGCATTGTGGTGGTGAATGCTGTGGTGGTGTTGGGTTTTAAAGTAGAATGTCTGCATTGTGGTGGTGAATGCTGTGCTGATGTTGGGTTTTAAAAGAGAATGTGTGTATTGTGGTGGTGAATGCAGTGGTGATGTTGGGTTTTAAAGCAGAGTGTCTGCACTGTGGTGGTGAATGCTGTTGTGGTGTTGGGTTTTAAAGTAGAATGTCTGCAATTTGCTGGTGAATGCTGTGGTGATGTTGGATTTTACTGCGTTGTGCTGGTGAATGCTGTGGTGATGTTGGGTTTTAAAGCAGAATGTCTGCATTGTGGTGGTGAATGCTGTGCTGATGTTGAGTTTTAAAACAGAATGTGTGTATCGTGGTGGTGAATGCTGTGGTGATGTTGGGTTTTATTGCATTGTGGTGGAGAATGCTGTGGTGATGTTGGGTTTTAAAGAAAAGCATCTGCCATGTGGCGGTGAATGCTGTGGTGATGTTAGGTTTTACAACAGAATGTCTGTATTGTGGTGGTAAATGCTGTGGTGAAGTTGGGTTTTAAAGCAGAGTGTCTGCACTGTGGTGGTGAATGCTGTGATGATGTTGGGTTATAAAGCAGAGTGTCTGCACTGCGGTGTTGAATGTTGTGGTGATGTTGGGTTTTACTGCTTTGTGGTGGAGAATGCTGTGGTGATGTTCGGTTTTAAAGCAGAATGCCTGCATTGTGGTGGTGAATGCTGTGGTGATGTTGTGTTTTAAAGCAGAATGTCTGCATTGTGGTAGTGAATGTTCTGGTGATGTTGGGTTTTGAAGCAAAATGTCTACATTGTGGTGGTGAATGCTGTGGTGGTGTTGGGTTATAAAGTAGAATGCCTGCATTGTGGTGGTGAATGCTGTGGTGGTGTTGGGTTTTAAAGTAAAATGTCTGCATTGTGGTGGTGAATGCTGTGCTGATGTTGGGTTTTAAAAGAGAATGTGTGTATTGTGGTGGTGAATGCAGTGGTGATGTTGGGTTTTAAAGCAGAGTGTCTGCACTGTGGTGGTGAATGCTGTTGTGGTGTTGGGTTTTAAAGTAGAATGTCTGCAATTTGCTGGTGAATGCTGTGGTGATGTTGGATTTTACTGTGTTGTGCTGGTGAATGCTGTGGTGATGTTGGGTTTTAAAGCTGAATGTCTCAACTGTGGTGGGGAATGCTGTGGTAATGTTGGGTTTTAAAGCAGACTTGTCTGCAGTGTGGTGGTGAATGCTGTGGTGATGTTGGGTTTTACTGCATTGTGGTGATGAATGCTGTTGTAATATTGGGTTTTAAAGCAGAGTGTCTGTATTTTGGCGATTAATGCTGTGGTGATGTTGGATTTTTAAGCAAAGTGTTTGCACTGTGGTGGTGAATGCTGTGGTGATGTTGGGTTTTAAAGCAGATTGTCTTCATTGTGGTGGTGAATGCTTTGGTGATGTTGGGTTTTATAACAGAGTGTCTGCATTGTGGTGGTGAATGATGTGGTGATGTTGGGTTTTAAAGCAGAATGTCTGTATTGTGGTGGTGAATGTTCTCGTGATGTTGGGTGTTGAAGTAGAATGCCTGCATTGTAGTGGTGACTGCTGTGGTGATGTTGGGATTTAAAGCAGGATGTCTGCCTTGTGGTGGTGAATGTTGTGGTGATGTTGTGTTTTAAAGCAGAATGTCTGCATTGTGTTGGTGAATGCTGTGGTGATGTTGGGTTTTAACGTAAAACGTCTGCATTGTGGTGGTGAATGCTGTGGTTATGTTGGATTTTAAAGCAGAGTGTCTGCCATGTGGTGGTGAATGCTGTGGTGATGTTAAGTTTTAAATCAGAATATCTGTATTGTGGTGGTGAATGCTGTGGTGATGTTGGGTTTTTAAGCAAAGTGTCTGCACTGTGGTGGGTAATGCTATGGTGATGTTGGGTTTTAAAGCAGAGTGCCTGCATTGTGGTGGTGAATGCTATGGTGATGTTGGGTTTTAAAGCAGAATGTCTGTATTGTGGTGGTGAATGTTCTGGTGGTGTTGGGTGTTGGAGTAGAATGCATGCATTGTGGTGGTGAATGCTGTGGTGATGTTGGGTTTTAAAGTAGAATGTCTGCACTGTGGTGGCGAATGCTGTGGTGATGTTGGGTTTTAAATCAGAATGTTTGCACTGTGGTGGTGACTTCTGTGGTGATGTCAATTAAGCAGAAGCGGATTGGCTACTATGCTGGGGTCCAGTGGCACATAACAACAGGAGTGATTCTGGCTGTTGCTCAGAGCCCACAGTTGCAGGAGGGCGCTTCACCAGTTGACATATTAAATCAGCTTTATTAAGGTGTATTATGCTCATCATTCCTAATTCAATGTAGTTGCCTTATGTGCTGAACATAATTTTTAATGTGTTTTACAATAAAAAAGTGTTAAATGACAGACACTGAGGGCACTCACTGTGTATACTTGCAGTGCCTACCATTTTGCAAATACAGCATGAGCCAGTGCTTTTTTTTTTATTTACATCTAAAGTAAAGAAACATTTCTATACTGACTTATAAATAAATAAATGGGTGAACAGATTCAGATTAAGTGATAAATATATAAAGGGCCACCAGCAATCCTATACATAGTGCTGCAACTTTCTGCTTATGGCATGAAGCTGCAGATTGCTCTAGAGAAGGAAGAGGTGCAACTAGGATATTGTAGCACCCAGTGTCATCTACTTATCTGGTGTCTCCCTCCTCATTTAAAGGTGACAGGCTAAAACAAACAAACAAACAAAAAAACTCCATTGCCCTTTCAGGATCCGACACTCCTAATGTAAGGAGAAAGCCAGGCCCTTATGTTCCAATCCATGTTCCTCCAAGAGCAAAACAAAAATAAATAAATAAAAAAATAAAATAAAAGACACCATTCCTTCATTTCAAACCATAGCAAATGGTTTGTTACAATGCAGTAAGCAACTGCTAGAATGTATGCCACAAACAGAGCAATAGGTGCTTCTGTTCCTATTAAACATGCAACACTGATGTTTGACTGCCAGTAAAACACTGCACTGAAGAATGATCAGCATCGGCTAATTGCACCCCCCACTACTTTGCACCTGAGGTGGCTGCCTCCTTTGCTTGAACCTAATTACACTTCTGAAAGAGGCTTATAATAGGATTATAGGAAGTTACTAGGCTATTGGCCCCGAGGCCCTTACAATCCTAGCCAAGAATATAACCCATGTTCCACCAAGTCAGCACCCAATGTTTCTGTCCAGCAGAGACACAGGTGGAATCCTATGGGTGTATTTTCGGTTCCCCATCCAGTTATACAGGTTGCACTTAAAAAGGGATAATGAGGTACTCTGCTTTACATGGAAAGGGAGTCTATTCCACAGAGGGGGGAGTCTCTTGGACACAAAGTGCCTTTTTTAGGCAAGGTTATAATGACAAATTTACCACCGTAACAGGAACAGGCAAGAAAAAACTGAGGGTGATGTTACTCAATGCTAGAAGTCTAAATCTCAAAATGCACTCACTCGAGGCACTCCTTAAAATGGAAAACATCGATATCTGTGCAGTGACTGAGACCTGGTTCAAGGCTCCAGACATCACCCCTGCACTACCAGGCTATAACTCATACCACACTTTTTGGCCATGTAACCTGGACCGGAACACCAAAGGCAGAGGTGTGTCCATATTCATTAAGGATACCCACACCTCCAGGCTAGTTGCTCAGCATAATGCAGCCGAGGTTATCCAAGTGAAACTAACTCTATGGAAAACTGCAATCCAAATTGTAGCTTGCTACAGATCACCCACCATGCCCCAGGATTCCCACTCCTCTTTTCTTGATGCACTGGAAAATATTAGGGTTCAACCAAACACCCTAATAATGGGCAATTTCAACAACCCCACCATTAACTGGGAAAACTACTCATGTACCAACTCCTTCGCTCAACGCTTTCTGGAATTCATAAACTCCAATGCCCTGGATCAACTTATCCACACCCCCACCAAGAGCAACAATATCCTAGATCTAGTCATTACCAATATGAGTGACCGGTGTTCCACACCCGAAGTCAACGCCTCATTGGTCCGATCCGACCATAAGCTAATTACCCTAGATATCCACATCCTTCCTCCACCCCCCATTAAGGAAACCATGGTAAAAAATTTCTCCAAAGCCAACTTCATGCTTCTTAAGACAGAAGTGGTGAACTTCATGACACCCATGCAGATGGACAATACAGTTACAACTACTGAATCCTACACAATTGCACTTTATAAGCACTTACGTGAGTGCATGGATCATGCTATCCCAAACAGAACCAAGATGCTATCCTCCAAAAAAAGGAAGCCAATCTGGTTGTCCCCTGCCATAAACAGACTGTACAACAGAAGGAAGAAACTCTTGCAAAAAAGAGTAAAATCCCATGAGTGGAGGAGCTTCCTGGTCAGCCTCGGTAAGAAGCTGTGATCCCTGATAAAATCCTCCAAAGCTAATTATGAAATTAAAATCGACACTGATTCTAAAGACAACCACAAGCATTCTATAGCTATGTCAAGAATCTCAATGGCAACACTCAGATCTGCTCTGAGTTACAGCACAATGGCACTAAATATACAGACCCAACTGATATTGCCAACATCCTGGCAGATAGGTTCAGTGCTAACTTTACCCCTTTCTCACCCCCTAAAGAGCTCATCTCTATACCAGAAGAATGCAAAGTTCCTGTAATCACGGCTGCACAGGTAAAAACCACACTCTCCAAAGCCAAGAACACAGCATCCATGGGACCAGACAACATCCCAGGCTGTGTTCTACACGGACTACAGAACGAACTGGCACCCCACCTAAGTACCATGTTCAATCATAGGCTCACCTCAGGCTTTTTGCCTGCTGAATGGCACACAACAACGGTTATCCCACTCCACAAGGGGGGAGCCACCATGGACCCAGGGAACTACTGCCCCATTAGCCTGATGAGCCTGGTCTGCAAGGCCATGGAATGTATCATCATGGAGCTTATAAACAAAGTCATTGGTAATCTCCAAACTCTGGATCCCACCCAGTTCAGGTTTGTAAAAGGCAGATCATGTCTCCTAAACCTGATAGACTTCTTTGAAGCAGTCACCAAAGCCGTAGACAAGGGTAAGGTGGTTTACACAGCCTATCTAGATCTTGCCAAGTCTTTCGACACCATCCCCTACTCTGGAATTATAGATAAACTCACTAAACTAGGTATAAATCCCTATGTTACAAGATGGGTTGCCAACTGGCTCACTGACAAAACCCACACTGTGAAAGTAGCAGACTACAAATCCGACTTCAGACAAATGACAAGTGGAGTACCACAGGGTTCAGTCCTGGGTCCTCTCCTGTTTGGTATCTACTTCTCTGAAGTACAGTCTAACAAAGAAGGTCTTTGGCTAATGAAGTTCGCAGATGACTGCAAACTAGGAGCCATAATCATAACTCCTAACGATGTGGACATCCTACAAAAGGGCCTTACTGAGACAGATGCCTTGTGTCAAAGCCATGGCCCCAAGCTCAATGCCAAAAAGTGCATTGTCATCCCCTTTGGTAAAAACTCTGTACCCATGAACTACAACATAGGCAGTAGTATACTTAACACCAAAAGTGCGATAAGAGACCTTGGGACACAGGTGGACAGTAGTCTCTCCTTTGATAATCACATCACCACAGTAGTCAGGAAATCCTTCTACATGGCACACCTCATCACAAAAGGTTTCTCATCCAGAAAAAAAGAGGTCATTGTTCCCCTCTACTTATCACTCATTAGACCCATTATAGAGTACAATGCCCCTTTTGGTATGTACCTCACAAGACATCTACAACAACTGGAAAGGCCGCAGAAATACCTCACAAAGAGGATTAATGGTCTCAAACAGATGCCCTACGCAGACCGTCTCAACAAACTCCAGCTTTACTCCATCACATATTGGCTACTCAGAGGTGATCACTGCCTAACATACAAAGCTATGTCAAACCTGTTGGTCAGAGCTGTTGGACATGCTCCACTTAAAGAAATCCCAATCCCTCCGAGCTACACACTCTAGGGACCTAAACTTTGTCACCACAATAAACAGAACATGCCGGGGGATAGATTCCTGTCCCAGAGACTTCCCATACTCTGGAATAAACTACCTATCTATATAAAACAAAGCTCCTCATTAGCACTTTTTAAGAAAAATCTTGATGATTGAATGGGAAATAGGAAATTCACCCCGGGGATCACCTCTGTGGCTCTGCCCGACAGTGGCACAGGAAAATAATTTTCTTGGGTGGCAAAAGCCAAGGTATCTTTTTGGCTGGGCTTGTATAGGCCACAGGGCCGATAGCCTAGTACCTACCTATGAACCTAAAGACCCTATCCCTCTACTCATTCTCATACAGACTCCAAAGAGGTGACCTCTGTCTGGCATACAAAGCAATCTCAGACCCCACCTTGAAGGTACTGCTGTATATCCACAAGTCAAGCTCCACTCGAGTAACCCACACGCATGACCTCAACCTGGTCTGTGACATCAATAGGACTTGTTGGCGGGACAGATTTGTTTAGCCTATGTGTTTAGAGTAGATGTTTGAGGCCCTGGATTCTCCTGATGAGGAATCTCTGTGGTTTATCCAGCTGCCTTGTGAGGTACATGCTGAAAGGGGCATTGTACTCAATAATGGGTCTTATAAGGGAAGAATACAGAGATGTTATGACATCCTTGTCCCTGGATAAGATGCCCTTACTAATGAGGTCGGCCATATAGAAAGCTTTCCATACAATGGAGCCAATATGGAGGTAAAAAACTAGTTTGCTGATTGCATGCTTAAGACCTTGTTATTAATGTGATGATTTGTGGGGATGTCACTCTCACCAAAGGGGATGATGATGCATTTGTTGGTATTCAGTTTGAGGCCATTTGTTTGGGGAATTGATGACAGTGCCCAGCTGACAGTCATCTGCAAACCTGGTCAGCCACAGATCACTGGTTTTGGCTTGCACCTCAGAAAAGTATATCCCAAACAACAATGGCCCCAAGACCGATCCCTGGGGTACACCACTCATTACAGCTCTACTGCTTGAGGTGGCTTCCCCTATTTTAACTAGGTGGGTTCTATCAGTGAGCCAGTTTGCAACCCATCTGGTAACATATGGATTGATGCCTAGTTAAGAGGGTTTATCTATTATACCTGCGTGGAGAATAGTATCAAAGACTTTGACCAGGTCAAGCTAGGCAGTGTACACCATCTTCCCCTCGTCCATGGCTTTGGTGACTATCTCAAACAAGTCAACCAAATTTAACAGGCATGACCTCAACTTGACAAAACCAAACTGTGTGGGATCGAGTGTTTGGAGGTTGTCAATGTCCTTGTTAATGAGGTCCATGATAATCTGCTCCATGACCTTGGTGATCAGGCTAATTAGACTGATGGGTCTATAATGTTCTGGATAGGTGGATGCTCAACTTTGTGTAAAGGGATGACAGTGGTGGTCTTTCACTCGACTGGGATGATGCTGATACTCAGGATTTGGTTGAATAGGTTGCCTAATGGTGCTGCAAGTTCCTGCCTGAGTTCATGTAGGATGCAGCCTGGGATGTTATCAGGTCCTTTGAGAGGGCAGTGATGACTTGCTCCCTAGAGATAAGGGGAGGAGGGCAGGTGCTGGTGATGTCCTGATTTACTGATGGGGGGACAGGGGGTGAAGTTTTCACTGAGCCTGTCTGCCAGCAGGTTGGCTAGATCTGTGGCATTTGTGTATGTGGTGTCCTTGACCACCAGTTCTGAGCAGATCTCAGTGCTTCCTTTGAGATTGGGAATGTATGTGAAGAAGGCCTTATGATTGTCTTTAGTAGATGTGGCCAGTTTGGACTTAAAGGTTGTTTTGGAGGATTTCACTAGTGCTCTTATTTGCTTGTTCAGGCTAAGGAGAGATTGCTTCCAATTAGGCAACTGCTTCTTCTTAGTCCGGAACAGAGATTTTTTTCCTTTTATTATACAGTTTGTTTATTGCAAATGTCCACCAGACAGGTTTACTCTTCCTTGAAGAGGATGATTTTGTCCTGTCGGGTATTCCTGATTCCATGCAGCTATATAATGCTCGTATATACTTTGGTGTAGGTTTGGACATATGTGCCAGCTCCTATGGAGGGGGCTGTGAAGCTGTTTATACCTTCCCTGAAGAGGTTATAATCAGCTTTGTAGAAGTTTTTTTGCTTGACCCTAGCTGGGGGGTGGGGGGTCAGGGAGATGGTGACTTCAAAAGTTAGCCCTTTGTGGTTGGATCTTACAAGGAGGATGACACTGTAGGGATGGTGCAGTGGTTACTCATGTTGGTTAATACCAAGTCCAAGATATTTTCACCACTTGTGGGGGGTGTTGTCCAGCTGGTCCAAGGCATTTGCACTGATGAAATCAAAGAATCTCTGGGTATTCGAATGTTTTGGCATGAGTAGTTCTTCTAATCTATGGCTGGATAGTTAAAGTCGCCCAGGATCAGGGCAAAGGGTGGACTCTTGATAGAGTTGAAGAGGTCCAGATAGGTGTAGTGGGCATCTTGAGTCAGAGTCGAGAGCCTATAGCTAGCTATGATTTGAATATAAGTCTTGTCAACGGTTAACTGCACTTGGAGTGTCTCCTGTGCATCATACTGTTTGACCAGCCTGGAGTTGTGTATGTCTTTTATATATATTACAACTCCACCTCCTTTTGCTTTGCTGCCCATAATTTGGGGTCTGAATATTCAGTAAACACTCAGTTAACCAACACCTGTGGGGATTACTAGATGCTGGATAACTATAGTTTCCAGTTGCTTGAGAGCTACTATTAGAAATAGGCCTGATTAATACTGTATCCTATACTATTTGTTTGGTTTGACTTGTTTTCAGGTTGGGGAGAGAGGGAATTTGTTCCTATCTTACTTTTTAAAACCCTAAAACTAAAACTCTAAAAATGTAAGGTATGTTTCTGCAGGGGGGATGGAACAGAAAGTGCAACATATGAAAATTGTACTGTATTTCTTCGATTTTTGCTGCTGGTTGTTGAAAGTGCCAGTTGCTTGAGTTCTGGTTAAATGAGAGTTTACTGTATGATAGGATGACTAACGTTGATAACTTGAGATATGTTTTTTTTTTTTTTATCATGGACAGCAACCAGATATAGCATTGATAGTTACAGTTAATATGGAGCTGCAGGCTGGCTGTGGATAAAAGCAACTTGTTGTTTGATCATTTTAAAGTCTGACTGCACTCTTTGCATGTAAAGCAATTTTTACAACTGTCCCTGATTTTGCAGACTGCTGCTGACTTTGCCTAATGTTTTGGTCTGTGCCACATAAAATTTTTGGTTTTCTGGCAAATCACTGAGAATAGCAACCAGTACATTGGAGAAAGTCATAAGCCATAACCAGGGTCACCACTTGGCTTCTCCAATAATATCTGAGGGATTCAAATACCCACTTAATGGCCTGCTATCCTCTTTCTATTGTGAAGTATGTTCCTTCTCTTTCCTTGCTAAAGCAACACATAAGATATCCCCCATTGTCCACTTTCTTGATCAACACTGCCCCTACCCCACTTCAGAAGGATTTGTATGTATGTCATGCATAAAGCACACCAGTGCTTTAAAACTTTGTAAGTAGGTAAGAACAATATTTAAAATCTGCCCCTACTTTGGGGTCTCTATCCCTCATTATTTTTTTACTTTTTCCCTGATGTCTGCATTAAGAGGTTGAGAGATATTTTTATCACAGTCGGATTATGTTTACATGACAGAGTGGCTATAACTGTGCTCTGGGAATAGGGGTTGTTTGTGGAAAAAAGCAACTTATCCACTAATCATTTGCTTAGTTAACCATCTGGATTTTCAGCAGTAATGTGCATGTATGTGAAATAACATGAATTACTTGTTGGTGTTGTTTATATGAAATAAAGTTGAAATTACGTAGCCCTCAACTGTCCATGATTTTGCAGAATGCCTTGATTTTGCATATACTTTTGTTCTGTTCCTTACAAAATTTGTGGTTTTAGCAAATCATTGTGGTCTCTGGGAAATCATTGTAGATTGTACTCCTGAAATAATGGCAGACATTTGAATTTCAGATTCCATAACCTTCAGAAGATGCATGCTAATGCAGAAGCTGTTATTCTAGCAATTTTCTAAAGAAATTTGTCTGTGATTGTGGACCCTCACCCCTAATTATTCTTTTGGCTTTGTCCCTGATTCTTGCCCTAAGAAGTTGAGAGGTATTCTCTCTTATTACAGTCATATGAGGTGTACACAGCAAAGCACCTATAATTGTTGGGTGGGGATTATGTGTAGATGAAAGCAACTTGCTCTATAGTTTGCACAGTTTAAACAGTTTGGCTTTGTATGAATGGCCTGCATTTGTATGAAATATGTTGAAATACTTGGGCTACCATGTGCTTGTTGAGCACAAATCTGAAATACATTGTTTCCAGTATTATTTATTTTATCACTATTAGACATCTGAGATGTGCACTGTCAACAGTGGAGCTATAATTGGTGGGTATAGGATATGTTTGTGGATCAGATGGCTATGCAGGACTAGTGAATTCAAAACAACATGAGCATTTAAGTGTTGTCCACAAAAAAAAAAGTGTGTAGGGGGCATGGTATGAAAACTACCCAGGACCCAAGATGAACTTAATTTGAAACTGCTAGGGTCCATTGATAGAGTTTTAGATTGCCTTCCTATAGTTGTTGTGGCCATTTGAGGAAGTCAAGAGCCATAACCAGGGTGAACACTCGGCTTCTCAGATAATACCTGAGAGATCCTAATGCCCTGGTATTCACTTTCTATTGTGGACTGTCTGCCTTCTGTTTTCAGGCTAGAGCAACATATCAGATATTCTCCATTGTCTATGTTCAGTCATCATTCCCCTAACCCCACTTCTGAAGCATCTGAATGTACCAAAAAGAGATTAAGAGAAGTCAAGAGAAATTAGGACAGGCTCAGTGGAAAGGCCTTGTTTTAACCTCTGGAAAGCCTCTTTGACTTTTGTTCTCCATCTGAACTAGTCCTGTAGCATCTCAGTGGGCTGTGAAGTAAGGGGGTGTGTGATAGAGGCAAATTGTAGAATAAATTCTGTGTCAGTATCTAACAATACCTAGAATGGCCATAATTGGTTTCTTCATTTAGGGAACATGCCACTCCTTGACTGCCCCTATCCTGTTTATTGTGTGTGACAAATCCTCTCACAGTTACAAACCCAAGGTACTTTACCTCCATCACTAACAAAAAGTCTGATCTACCATAGTAAGTCTAAAATTGCTTTAAGCTTGTGAATGTGAGAATCCCAACCTTCTGAATGGATGAAAACATTATCCAGATAAGCTTCAGCATAAGAGTGCTGGAGTTTGAGAACACAGTCCATTAACTTTTGGAATTTGGATGGAGCCCCAGAGAGACCAGTCCCTCTGCTATGAGGAACACAGTCTTTCCTTACCCTCATTGGTTAAGGGAGTTTGAATATAGCACCTGGTTATGCTAATGGTTTTCCCCAGCTGTTCTACCACTTCAACCACCCTAGGAGTAGTGTAGCTATTGATAGGTATATAGTGTCATAGTTAAGTACTAGGCTAGCTGTCACTGTAGGCCATTTTAAGCCTAGCCAATTTCCCTTTTAGAGCTTGAATTAACTTGTCACATTAGATCAGCCTTACCCATCCTATGGTTAATAATGATCGATTACCCTAGTGATAATAACTGAGACCATATCTACATGCTTTGTAGACATCAGATAAAGCATTTAGGAGCTGCCTCTGTCTATAAGAAGTATTAACGGTAGATCTGGGGTATATTTTCCTGCTTCCCATTCATAGATCTAAGTTGTGCTTGAATATGGACAAGGATGAGCATTGTTTTATCAGGATGGGGAGTCTATTCCAGAGCAGTGGTATCCTTTGTAAAATAAACCTGCCCCTCCAAACCATTCTGTTAACATTGTGGAAAAGGTTTAGACCCCTAGAACAAGTATTTCTGATGCCATTTAATTTCTTAAGGTGCAGTAAATCAGTTAAAAGTTAAGTTATTTGAAGTCAATTCAAAATCAGATTGTTCCATTTGTTTTTGGAATGAGGACTACGGTACTGTTCCAGTCACTAGTACGCACTTCAATCACACTGATCTTAGACATTTTATTTATCTCATCTTGAACTGCCTGCTTTTGGGTTTGGTGCACCTTGTAGGGTCTTAGATTAGCTCTTTCTTCAGGAAGAGTTTCTATATGGCATTTAATAAGAGTTGTCCTTCCAGACAGTTCTGAAAATGTCTTTGTTCCTCTGGGGGTACTCTCGAATCTCGTGTTTCTTAGCCCTTGAACGGGCCTCATGCCTCACTAATTTACATGTAGATGTTACTCCCTTTTCTAGTTCATGTTCTCTAAGCTCAAGTACTCTTAACTACACTCGCTTGCATTTCCATCCAGGATTTTAACACATTCATAAGTTAAATTTACCTGATAAACCTCTCCTTCCTCTTTGTTCATATTCCTTATAATTCACCTCATTGACCTGTTCACTGATCTCATACAGACCTTGCGACTTCGCCAGGAAATTGCTTTAATTATGAAGACTATAACTGACAGTTGGTCATCTAGCTGAAACCTCTCTATCTGGGGCATATCTGTTATATACTCTGCATGGGGTTACTTTATCCCTGTCCATGTCTTTCTGTACAACAGGCATCACCACCTTCAACCTTTCCTGTAAGTCACTACAGTACTCCATAGTACTCTTCCATAAGTTACTATAATACTCCACAACACTCTTCAATAAGTCACTACAGTACTCCACAACTAATATAAGTCACTAAAGTACTCCACAGCACTCTTCTGTAAGTCACTAAAGTACTCCACAGCACTCTTCCATAAGTTACTATAATACTCCACCATACTCTTCTGTAAGTCACCATAGTACTCCACAACTAATATAAGTCACTAAAGTACTCCACAACACTCTTCTATAAGTCACTATAGTACTCCACCACACTCTTCTGTAAGTCACTATAGTACTCCACAGCACTCTTCCATAAGTTACTATAATACTCCACAACACTCTTCTATAAGTCACTACAGTTCTCCACAACTAATATAAGTCACTAAAGTACTCCACAACACTCTTCTATAAGTCACTATAGTACTCCACCACACTCTTCTGTAAGTCACTATAGTACTCCACAGCACTCTTCCATAAGTTACTATAATACTCCACAACACTCTTCTATAAGTCACTACAGTTCTCCACAACTAATATAAGTCACTAAAGTACTCCACAACACTCTTCTATAAGTCACTATAGTACTCCACCACACTCTTCTGTAAGTCACTATAGTACTCCACAGCACTCTTCTGTAAGTCACTATAGTACTCCACAGCACTCTTCTGTAAGTCACTATAGTACTCCACAGCACTCTTCTGTAAGTCACTATAGTACTCCACAGCACTCTTCTGTAAGTAACTATAGTACTCCACAATGCACTTCTATAACTCACTACAATACTTCACAACACTCTTCTGTAAGTCACTGTAGTACTCCACAACAGTCTTCCATAAGTCACTATAGTATTCCATAACACAATTTATCAGTCACTATAGTACTCCACAAAACTCTTCTATAATTACATACAGTACTTCACAAGTCACTATAACAATTCACAACACTCTTCTATTAGTAACTACAGTATTCCACAACATTCTTCTGTAAGTCACTATAGTACTCCACAACACTCTTCCATAAGTCACTACAGTACTCCATGACTACTATAAGTCACTGCAATACTTCACAAGTCTTCCATTAGTCAATATAGTACTTCACAATACTTTTCTGTAATTCACTGCAGTACTCCACAACACTCTTCTATAAGTCACTAAAGTACTCCTCCTAACTCTCTGTAAGTCTGTAGAGTACTCCAAACCAAGCAGAAACTTTGCAGTGTGGAGGGTATGAAGTTCACTCCTTGAAATATGTTATGCACTTAGTTCACTAATAAAAGTCGAACTTTAAAATACGTACTACAAAATAATAAAATAGTAGGCAGACCACAGTTGAATTAAAAATGGAATACCCTTTACTGAAACACACAAACAAGTGATCCTGGTTGAGTATAATGAAAAGCATTAAAGACATTCATTATATATAATCAGGTTGTTTGGAGCCAGGGGGTAGTTATAGGATGAGGGTGGTTATGTTAAGAGCATCAAAAGCATTAAAATCATTCCTTTAGCCAAGTCCGCCTTCCCCCTTAACACCATAGTATAAACTGAGACTGTGCTATCTTACAACTGAAACTAAAAAGCTAGAGACAAATTAAAATATATACTATAAGAACACCTTATTAAGGGTAACCTACTAATCCAAACTTTATTAATTAAGAAACCAACTCATTACCAAAATGACTAACTAATTAACTAACAAAAAAATCTACCACTAGACATCTATCAGAATAAATATTAGTAACTTATTAACTGAAACACTTTCAACAAAGATCGCTTTCGTACCAAATAAATACTTTATCAAGTTTGTGTGTAAAAAATATATCATAATATTAATGATCATGTGTATAAATCTACAAGTGAACAACTAAGTAGGCTGAAAACCATACTTATAATTGCTAAGGCAGAAAAACAATGAAAAATGTTAAAAATAAAGCATTAAGGCTCTGGGGATCTGCTCAAGTGTGGCATCCAACTAAGAAAGCACTTAGATTATATGAGTAAAAGGATCAGAAAACAGCACCAATGTCAATTATTTTCATTGTAAAATATTTACAGTGTTTGATATTTGTTAATAACAATATTAAGTAATAACAAAAAACAACTATCGAAACCACACAAAAACAAGGCAGCAGCAAATGGAACAAGATGAAATAGCCAGCAGTAAAAGAACGACCAGCGATAAGGAAACTTGTAGCCCAAGAATAAAATAAATCTTGTTTAATCCATAATTTCAAACAGAGTTTAGCACTTTCATTCCTTCTGGAACTTCATCAGAACTCAATAAGTAAAAGCACAGCATTCCTATCAAATACTAATTTAAAAAATCATATGTCTATTCCTACCAATAAAATCATTTAAACTTCAATTGCTTCAATTTTAACACAGGGAGTTTGGATAAAGTATAATTAAGACCTGGATAATGTGTTTCATTTAAAACAATTTGCCATTTTAATTCGGACATATCCAGGTGCTCTTTCACCACCTTCCCTTGTGAATCCTTCACCACCTTCTCCATTACCATAAATTTGAAAGAATGAGTGGGATGGGTCCTAATGTGTCTATATAGAGCATTGCTCGACTTACACTTCCTAAAATCAGCACTATGCTCATATATACGCTCACGCAACCTTCTCGTGGTCTTACCTATGTAAAAACTTGTACATAGGTTACATAACGCAAAGTAAACAACATTTTTTGTGTCACAATTGTACCTCCCTTTAACAAAATATGTGGTGTTCCTCACTGTGAAGTGATCACTGATCATTATATATGAACACTGTGAACAAGCTCCATATTTTTTGGTCCCATCCACTTGCGCATTACGAGAACCATCAGAATGCACCACCTCAAATTTCTGTTTTAAAGACCTACCCTTCCTATATACAAACATTGGTTTACTACCAATTTTTTCAATTAATTTACTGTATACATCCGTATCACTCCCAAAAATGTACCAGTTCTTTTCTATAATGTTTTTAACAGCCCTGCTATCCAAGCTATAAGTAGAAATAAAACACTTGTTGTTAACACTTTGTTCCCTGTTGTTTGCTACCATAATTGTACCATTGGTCCCCAGTAGTGGTAGATATACACCATTTTGTCTTTTTCTAACCACATCTCCTCTTATTTCTTCCAGAAATACCAATGGGTAGCCTCTTTTCCTAAACATAGACAGAACTTTCTCACATTCACTCATAAAACATTCCATATTAGATACCATACGTGCCACCCTCATCAGCTGGCCCTTAACAACAGCCTTCTTTTGATGCATGGGATGCCAGCTGGTGAAGTGCAGATAGGTATTAGAGAAAGTAGGTTTCCCTGTAAATGTTGGGCACAAATTTTCTCCCTATTCTATCCATAGATAATGCGATATCTAAGTAGTGAATGTGTTCACTATCAGAATGTGAAGAAAAGGACAAAAACTCCACAGTGTTATCTAAATAATCAAGAAAATGCTTTAAATTTTCACTAGTGTTGTTCCATAGAAGGAAGATATTGTCCAAAAATCTACTCCCCAAGATTTAGCAAAAGGGCTGTTCAGGACAAATCTATCCTCCCACTCGGCCATTACATAGTTGGCAAACATGGGAGTGCAAGCTGCCCCCATTGCCACACCCATGACGTGCCTGTAAAGTTGTCCTGCAAAGTGGATGTAATTGTGATTAAGAACCAATTCCATCAAATTGACCATTGCTGTTAATCTCCAGTTGGCCATATTGAATACTTTATTTAATTGATGTTCAAAATAATCCAACCCATCCCTGTGAGGTAGCACAGAAAATAGGTTCCTTACATCAATGGTTACAAATATGGGATTGAAAGCTGTTCCATTTAACTTACTTAAAAAATCCCATGAATCTCGGCATATTTGCTTAATGTGACTTAAACCCGTTTTCAAATTTAAGTCCAAAAACCTTGCTATGGAGCTCGTCTTTGACCTCCCCCCATCAACAATTGGCCTAAATGGTGGATTGTTCATGTCAGAGTGTATTTTCTGTATTCCAAAAATTTGAGCTACCGTTGCTTTTACATTTAACATATACCTGTACTCTTTCTCTGAAATTTGCCCTTCAATTACCATGTCAAGCAAAGGTCTATCTATTTTAGCGTACGCAACATTAATTTCACATTTAGACACTTCTTTATAAGTTTCAGTTACCAATAATTGATTCATTTTGTTCAAGTAATCAGTTTGGTCCATTATTACAAGACCTCCCCCCCCTTGTCTGGTTTCATTACCCTGATGTTATGATCTTCACTAACATCCCTCAATAATTCTTTTTCTTGTGTGTTTAAATTAGTAAAATCATATTCACATTTTTTTACTAAGTGTGTTCCGTATATCTACCTCACACATCTTTTCAAACAGTTGAATTAAACCATGCATAGGGGGGGGGGGTTGAAAACTTTAGGCTTGTATAGTACATTTTCAAACTTAACATTGTCATCCATGATTAAATTTAAATTCAGTTTACGACAATACAACTTCAAATCAATTAAACTTTCTACAATACTTGCCATTTTTGCAAGCACAAAAGTCAAACCTTTGGAAAGCAAGTTGGCATGATTAACATTCAAACATTTTTGTGAGTAGTTGAACAAATTAAAGTCTCCTTCATCATTTACCACAGTGGTATAAGGTAAAGTGCAAAGACAGGAGTCACTGAAGGCATCACAAAGATCATTTACCTCTGGTGCCACTGTTTTTAATTCTTCGGCTTGGCTCCCTTCCTCCTGTACTGGTCTTTCTGACCATTCCCACATTGTTCTTCCTCCCTGTTCAGTATCCTCTCTGATATGTGGACTCCACTGTTCTCTAAAGGGACCTCACAGTAATTGTCGTTCCACTGGGCCATGATGTTATTTCCTATGGTTTGGGGGTGGAACCTCCCTTCCCGTACTATCAAAGTTCCCATTGATGTTACCATGGAAACCTGGCGGCTGCGGATATGCTTTGCCATTCGAATACTGGTCCAAATCCCTATTCAACTTCTTGATTTTGTTTTGTATGGTGTTATTGAACTGTTTTCCAATTTTACGGAACAGATTTTTGTAGTTCACCTCATAATTATAAAACAAAAGATCAGTTCATATTTTTTTATCCAAATCATCAATTGATTTGGATAACATTTCTAGTTCAAGCCCATTATATTTGACCATTATCCTTAAAATTTCACAGCCAGTTCTATTGAACAATTCAGAGTTCAGCTAGCATGTCCGGTTTGTTCTGTACCCCATTAAGGTAACACCATACTCTTAAACTTTCGGTATACATTTCAACCGGATACATTCTAACAAATACACATTTTCCAATTGCAGCCTTTTAAACTGAAACAGTTGTTTATTGAATGACCGCAACATGTCGGCTAAACATTGGGGTTGTTCCCAAAAACCGTTAACACTGTTGCCGGTAACATCATCTGCCTGCCTGTTCAAGGAATACTTATTCAGTTTCCATTCATCTAAAACAGGCAGACCATTATGGTTAACCTCACTTTCAGTATCTCTTGAATCCCTTTGACTGTGCTGTGACAATGGCAAACCCAGACTGGATACAGAAGAGTCATTCACACCAGTATTGCTGGCCATCAGTTCAGATATTTGTTTGTTGATAGAATTAACCTGCTCCAAAAGCAAGGTTAAATTCATGCCATTTTGTGTGCTGGTAGCATCCAAATTGCTGCCTGACCTTGGTGAAGACATTGAAACAATGATGAAGTAATAACAAAAAACAACTATTGAAACCTCATAAAAATAAGGCAGCAGCGAATTGAACAAGATGAAATAGTAGCCAGCAGTAAAAGAATGACCAGCAATTAGGAAACTTGTAGCCAAAAAATAAAATGACCTCTTTCACTCTTGAGGCAAAGACTTTGCTAATGAGGTGTGCAAGGTAGAATGCCTTCCGTACCACAGTAGACACATAGTGCTCAAATTTTAGACTACAGTCAAATTGTGTTCCTAAGTCTCTCACTACTGAGTTGTCACTTAGGGTATTATTATTTATATGATAGTCTGAGGATATCGTTTTTATCTAAGGGGATGATACTGCATTTTTTATCATTAAGTTTGAGTACTTAGCTTTCACACCAATCACTGGTTTGTATAAGTCTATCTTGAAGTATATTAACATTGTTTGGGGATTCAGTGATTACACCTAATTCGCAGTCATCAGCAAATTAGTCAGCCACAGCCCCTCCGTTTTGATCTGAACTTCTGAGAACTGTATTCCAAACAATAGGTGCCCAGCACTGACGAGTGTGATCTGATGGTGAGCCAGTTAGCAACTCATCTGATGACATAAGGGTTAATATTCAACTGGGAGAGTTTATCAATGTTGCCCAAATGAGGGAATGTGTTGAAGGCCTTGGCTAAGTCAAGATAGAATATATACACAGATTTGCCTTTGTCTATGGTTCTGGTGATGTTTTCAAAGAAGTCCACCAGGTTTAACAGGCATGACCTGTCTTTGACAAAACCAAACTGTGTTATATCAAGGGTTTGGAGATCACCTATATCCTTATTTATAAAGGTGTCTGCCCTTTCTAATTTCTCCAAATCTTTTGGGTTTCTAATACCATGATGGGAATGGACCCCATTCCAAAGTCAAAGTAGGATTACAGTTCATGAAATTAGTATTGTTTCAGTCTTTGATGTCAGCCAAAAATGCTCTTCACAGCACCCGCAATGTGCCCAGTAATGACTCCTTCTGCAATGCGTACGGGGTTACATGGACTGGTAATATATCTAAATATGTTTGTAAATTCATTTTTATAAGACCCATTGCTCCAACTACTACTGGAACTATTTGGGGTATCTTTCTTCCACATTGCTCTTATTCCTGCCTGCAGATCCTGGTATTTTATTACTTTTCGTCTCTGTACGCAAGACACTATAGTCACTGGGTGTAGCGATTTCAATGATCAATGCTACTTTTATCTTTAGCATAATGTTTGCACAGTCCCCAGTGCAACAGTCTCGCCACATTATTATGCCTTCCAGTACACAGTCCTTCTGCCATTAGTGTGTCACAACCAGCAACAAAGTGTGTGACTGTTTCCAATTTGGTTTTATAAAACCTACATTCATCTGTTTTTCCCACATGTTCAATGGACTTTGTAAACCATCATGTACGTAGACCACTATCTTGGGCTGCCAATATTAATCTTTCATTTCTTGGTTTGAATTTGCCTCTCCTTAACCATTCTTGCATTTGTTCTTGATCAACTTGAGGCTCTTCCAGTAGTTTTCTATACTTGCAACTATATTTATGTTTTTTTTTCCACATTTCTTGCCTTCTCATCTGGTCCTTCACCTTATATTCTTTCATTGTTTTTTTGGCACATTCAGTTCCTGCCTGGTTTTTATCCACTTCTGGTTTGATTTCCATTCTTGCTTGACGCTGATATGCTTCTGCTAAATTAAGCAGAGAAATCATCTTAGATTTATTCTCCTTATGTTTCAAAACTTTCACCACATTTGGATCTTGTGAGGTCAGTAGATATATGTGGGGTCCCACAATTGCAAATCTATACATGTAATCAGTTTCAAGGAGGCCCATCCCTCCTTTGGAATGGGGAATATATAATCTTGGTATACACTGATTTTTATAAATCATTTGGTGAGCATGACTGCAGTGGTGGTGCTGCGGTAGCATTGTCGCCTCACAGTATGACGTTGTCCTGTTCGATTCTCAGCTAAAGCGTCTTCTGTGTGGAGGCATGTGTGAATGGGTGTACCTTCGTTGAAGGTTGTGCGTCAGAGCTGGTAACTCGGCACATAAAAATCTACTGCCAATCATTAGCGGACCGGAGTTCCGCTCTGGCGACCCCTAACCGGGAAAAGTCGAAAGACACAATAACATTTGGTGAGCATGAAGCATCCTTCTTGTTTTAATATCCAGTCTAGCCAACACTTGTTGTGGCCTGTCAAATCACTCCAAAACTGTACGTTAGGACAGGAAGAACAGGAAGAGCAAATTGATTTATAGCTTGGATCTTGTCCATAGATGTCAGCACTGTTCTTAGGATTAATTTAAGTCTTCTAAAGTATTCCTTACTGAGTTTTATTCACATTTGTTCATGTTTTATTGCTGATTTTTCATCAGTTCCCAAGTATTTATATACTCCCTCTTGCTCAAGTTCTTTTATATCACACTCTTGTCCCAAACTGATGTTTTCCTGGTGTTGCAGGTTTCCTGCTTTAAAGGTTGATTTTGCACATTTATCAAGACCAAATGACATTCCAATATCATCTGAAAAAATTTTGACAGCCTGCAGCTGTGCTTTCAGTTCTTCATCTGATGAGCTATACAGTTTTAAATCATTGACAAAGAGAAGATGAGAAGTCAATAGACTTTGTGGTTTTCTAGGAGCCAAACTGTAGCCATGACCTAAGCTGTTAAGTAAATAGCTTAATGGAATAATGGCTAAGCAGAATAGCAACAGTGACAGAGTGTCACCCTGGAATATCCCCCTTTGAATTTTTATCCCTGGGATAATAATCTGCCCTGTATCATGGCTTAATTGCAAAGTGGTCTGCCATTGTTTCATGGTTACTGTAATGTAATCAGTGCAGGGTGAATCTTACACATTTTAAGCACTCTTTTAGCCATGAATGTGGGATACTATCAAATGCTTTTTTTGTAGTCAGTCCATGCCATACTTAGATTCTTCCACTTTTTACAGTTCTCCATTATAACTTTATTTAAGAAATGATCCTTTGTTCCATATGACTTTCTTTTATTGCCCTTTTGTTCTACTGCCATAACTGAGTTTTCTTCAAAATGACTATAAACTCTGTCTGCGTCAATTCCCATGTATAATCTGTACGTCGTCGGAAGGCAAGTTATTGGTCTATAATATTTAGGGTAGCTTGCAGGTTCACTCTTAAGTAAGAGCATTGTTTTGCCTGTTGTTAGCCAGTGTGGTGTGTGTTTGGGGTATGCATATAAATAGTTCTTAATCATGGCTAAATCCTCGTGCAAAAATGTTAATACTTTTAACAAAAAGTTAAGTACTGCATCTGGGTCTGGAGTTTTCCAGTTAGAGGCTTTTCTTAACTTTGTTTCAATCTCTCTGGCCGTTACTTCATCCCATTTCATATTCTGTACCTTTAAACTTCTTATTCTTTCATTTACTACTTCTATCCATTTAGCATCTTTATGTTCACCAGGATCTTCATAGATACTTCTCCAAAAATGTATCTACTTCCTCTTTTTTGGTGGTCTTTCAATTCCTTTTACCTTATTTCCCAATTTTCTATAAACCTTTCATGGGTCATCAATAAATTGCTTATTTTGTACTTTTACCTTATATTTATCTGTGTATCTTCTAAGTTTTTGTGCTGAAATTTTTAGTTTGTTATTTGCGGTAGTGCATGATAGATCCTGGTCTGCTCTAATACTGTGCATTGCTTTTATCACATCTATCATTCTTAGTATTTTTGTTGATCTGTTCCTTCTTCTATAATCTTCTAACAGTGACACTTCTTGTCTTGTTTTATAGTTTTCTCTATTCGATATTTCCATGACGGTATTCACTTTCACCCCCCTCTTTTCCCTCGCTACCCTGTGTTGCTGTGGTAGAACTTTATCAGTTATTAATTTAGCAGCACGGTTATATATTCCGTTTACTTCTGTTATTTCACATGGGTCTCTATGGACAGACCTAATTACAGTGTTCATTTGTTTTATCAAGCTTCTGACTTTTGGGGTTTTATTAACCTTCTGCAGTCTATTTCTCTCATTGATCTTGATATATCTGTCTTTGTCTATTAAATCAAGCAACTCTTCTCTTAACTCATTTTCTTCCATACTGAGGGCACATCCCTTGTTTTCCATTTCCTGCGGGCATTCTATAGAAAGTTCTATAACATCTTCTTGTGGCACATTCTGTTTAATTTCATCCTGTGCCATCTGTTGTTCTGTCATATGGGAACTCACTGGCCTGTCACTCCTCAACATTGACTGCATCAGAGTTTCCACAGTTTCCTGTTCCTTTCCTTGCTGTCTAGCTTCAAGTGAACGTTTATACTGGTTTCCTGTGGAAGACTCCAAAATATCTTGATATGGCACCTGACCTGTTACTTCCTGTTCCACTGGTTTCCCCTTAATTTGGATATCCATTGCTCTAGCCTGTTGTGGTGCTTTCTGCATTTGATTCTCTACACTGAATCCTTCTCTTTGCATCTGCTCCATAACCTAAGTTTTTATTTCTTTGACTTCACCATTACTAATCTCTTTTTCTTCTTTTCCTCTTAGTCTTCTTATTTTTTTTGTATTGTAAAGTTTTCCATATCCAGATTTTTTTGCTTGTATTTGTCTTCAAATATCTTTGGTGCTGCTCTTTTTGTATTGGTTAGTTTTGTTTTCTCCTTTGCATAAATATTGCACCATATTACATTTTGGGTTTTATTGACCTTCTGCAGTCTGTTTCTCTCACTGATCTTAATATATCTTTCCCCTGTCCATATTTCTTCTTCATGTCTCCTGATCTTCTTGCTTTTCCTTATTCTGGGGACTCATGCTATCATGCTGTGATATAGTCTGTGTTAGACCTTCTACATTAAATCCTTCACTTCACAGGCACTCCATAACTTCATCTTCTATTTCTTTAACTTCTGATTTACTAATCTTCTTTTCCACATTACATCTTTGTGATATAATTTTTTTTATTGTGAAATTTTCCATATCTGGATGCCTTTGCCTGTATTTTTCTTTGAATATCGTTGCGACTGCCTTCTCTATACTAGTTAACTTGGCTTTCTCCTTTGCATAAATATCTCTCTTTCTTTCCCCATGTCCATATTTCTTTTTTATATTTTTCAAATATGTCTACAGTTTGTTGTTTATATTTTTGCACTTTCTCAGATGATTCTTTTTCCAAACAGATCAACGTTTCTTGATCTATATACTGTTTTTCAAAAATCTGTTGTATTAATGAATGCAAATTTTTATTTCAAGCTTCTGACAGTTTTTCCTGCAGACGTATTTTTCTTTCCTCTAATTTCTATCTTAATCATTTTGTATATCTTTTGTCTGGAAATTCTGGGCTTTTTATATAAAAGTAACAATACATAATATATTTCTTATCCTCAATAGTCCACTCTACCGTCTTTATGGCTCTCCTTTGGCCAACCAATTTTTGTGATTTTTTATGAACTGCTACTTCCTTTTACAACAGGGGGGCCATCTGCCCCCTGGGTCTGGCCTGGCCCCTTTGTAGGAATGTTTCCATATTTTGAGGATTCTACACTGTCATTTTTTCCAGTCCTGGTACTAGTGCACCTACCAGGATTGGGCACTTTTTTTATCCTGGGTCTTGTGTACCCAGCTATCTTTTTTTGTTTTTGACTTACTTCTGTCCATGATATATGCTGTATAAATACAGTCTATATATCAGTGTCACCTTGGTGAGATTTTGTGAAAAACAGGGTCCACCTCACAAAGGTACTCACCAAGACTTGACGACGAATTAAATTTCAGCACTAATTCTCTCCTTTGCTTGCTGACTTTTAATCTCTCCATTAGGACCCCATAATAAGGTCTCTCCCTTTTTTGATTTCTCCAAGTCTTTTGGGTTTCTAATACCATGACAGGAATGGACCCCATTCCTAAGTCAAAGTATGATTAAAGTTCATGAAATTAGTATTATTTCACTCTTTGAGGTTAGCCAAAAGTGCTCTTCGCTGTACCCACAATGTGCCCAGCAATAACTCCTTCTGCAATTCATACGGTGTTACATGGATTGGTAACATATCTAAATATGTCATGGCTCTCGTTTCTGCCATGCAGATCAAGGTATTTTATGACTTTGTGTCTCTCTGTATGCAAGACACTATAGTCACTAGGTGTGGCAATTTCAATGATCAATGCTACTTTTCTCTTCTTTTCTTGGATCACTATGTCCGGTTTTCTAGCATCTATCTTTTGGACTCTTGGTAATGGGTGATCCCATGTGATGTAAACTCATCATTTTCTATGATTCTTTGTGGCTCATGTTTCCAATGTTTTTCAGCCACTTCCATGCCATAATGTTTGCACAATCTCCAGTATAATAATCTCACCACATTATTATGCCTTTCAGTATACAGTCCCTCTGCCATTAGAGCATCGCAATCAGCTATAAGGTGTGTAACTGTTTCCAACTCGGTTCCACAAAACCTACATATGTCCATTTCTCCCACATGTTCAATGGACCATAATGTTAAGGTCCATAATGATTCATTCCATGACTTTACAGATAAGGCTGGTTAAGCTTATGGGTCTGCAGTTCCCAGGGTCTGTTGCTGTACCCACTTTATGAAGGGGGATGACAGTTGCTGTTTTCCATTCAGCAGGGAAAAAACAGTAGTCAAACTGTGGCTGAAGAGAGTACCTAATGGATTTTTTAACTCATGTTTTTGGGAGATGAAAGGCGAGGAAGATATAAAGGGAATGCTTTGTGGAATGTTGGGAGGGGACAGGGGGGTGAAATTTGTGCCAAACCTGTTGGCTAATAGGTTAGCTATTTTCACAGGATCAGTGTGTGTGATGCCATCCACAGCTAGTTCAGCACACGTCTGGATCCTACCTTTTAGGTTACAGATATAGCTGAAGAATGCCTTATAGTTATCCTTAGCTATGGTTGCTATTTTTTTTAAGTTGTCCTTAGAGGATTTTACAAGTTGTTATATTTGTTTGTTCAGGCAGAGGAGGGTGTTCTTCCAGTGCTGGGACATCTCGTTTTATTCTTAGACAGCAACTTCTTCCTCTTGTTGTATAACTTATTAATGCTAGATGTCCACCAGAGAGGCTTGCTTTTTCTTGAAGATCTTGTTTGGATCCCATCAGGAATGTGTCAATACATCTGTATAAGTGCTTGTACTTGTACAGGGCATTTGTGTACACCTTGGTATAGCTGTCAATGCAATCTGTGGGAACGGGAGCTTGGAAATTATTTATGCCATTCTCTTAGGAGGGTATGATGTATAATTGGCTTTGGTGACATTTTTTAGCCTGATGTCACCTAAGAGGGGTTCAGGTGTTATACTTACTTCAAATGTGACTGATTTGTGACCAAATTTAACCAGTGAGTATCCTATATTTATGGTGCAATGGTCACCCATGTTGGTGAGGACCAGTTTGAAAATATTTGAGCCCCTTGTGGGGTTGCATACTATTTGTTCCAGGGTATTAGTGCTAACAAAGTCCAGGAATGTTTGTGCAAACATGTTGGTACTTGTATAAGTTTCCCAGTCAATGGAGGGATAGTTAACATTGCCCATGACTAGAGTGTTTGGTTGCAGTTTGACTGACTCAAGTAGATCCAAATAGGCAGCGTGGATATCATGGTTCACTGAAGAAAGCCTATAGCTAATGATGACTTGAAAGGGGGTCTTACCCACGGTTAGTTGAATTTTGAGCAACTCCATGGAGTTTTCCTGTCTAACCAGTTTGGAGGTGTATTTATCTGTGATGAAGATAGATACTCCTCCTCCTCCTTTGGTTCTCACATGTTAATTTTGCGGTCAGGAAGTGTGGAAGGCATTGTAGCCTTGCAAGGCCTGGGTACTCTCTGTGGCCCTGAACCAAGTTTCTGTGACTGCAAAGACGTCAACATCCTCCAGGGACAGGAGTGCTTCCAGAGTGTGTAGTTTCTGATTTAAACTCCTAGATTTTAGCAGTATAACCTTTAATTTATTTGTGAGTGATATTTTCACATCAGAAATTTTGTTCTTGAGATCTTACCTAAAAAGGCACTATGGGGAGGCAAGTGCCTTAGCCAGTAACTGAAAGCATAGAGGTGACAGGTAAGACCATGTCTGGCAAAAAAGCATGGTCAATCAACCATGTCATCCCAGGCTGACAGGAATTCGATCCCCTTAGAATGACACCAGAAACTAAGCCAATTGTTGAAGTCAATCACTTTTTGTTTACATTGTGGTGTCATCGTAGGTGAGGGTAGAATGCTGCTGAAAGCTAGAGACATACCTGCCTGCGACACATATTCATAGAACTCAATCATGTCTATCTTCATATAGTCCAGTGAGGTATGTCACAAGTCATTCACACCAACATGAACTATGCCGGAGACACAATGGTGCTTGTTGTGGAAAGACTTGAGTGCATGTGTGATCTGACAGATCCTGGCATCCAATAGTCAGTTGACTGTAACCTTTTCCTTGTCCAGCCTGGTGAATGGGACATTTGTGTGTCTCACAATGGAGTCACCTATGACTAAAAAATGTGGTTTAGACATGCTTTGCCTCAGTGGCTTATTTGGTGCAACATTACTGCTTGTGTTTTTACGTGTATTGAGTGCTCCGGGTGCTATATTAGGTGTAGCATGTTTGTGCTTGGAAGGTCTCTGGTGTTTAGTTAGGTTTTTGATGAGTACCTCCATATATGATGGTTTATGTGTTGAGTGCATGACTTGTGTAGAAGGTTTAGTGTGTGAGCTGACAACCTGTTCAGTGTTATTGTTCTGTGTGCGAGAGAGCAAGGATTCCAGATTCTTAGTGTAGATGCAACTCTCACAAATTGTACTTGGGTGATTTGGGAGTAGAGGGTTGTCAGTGTACATGAGGCAGTTGCTACACTGCCTCAGGATACCCATGTCAATCAGGCAGGTAGGAGAAATGGAGGGAAATTGACCATCCATAATGCTAGGTTAAATCCTGTTTTCACAGTGGTGAGAGAAAATGGAGGGGTGTGGTATAGCTGGGTGCTCTAAATGAGGTCTATGTTAATGGGGTGCTCTATAAGGGTCTATACTAGCGGGGGGTTCTCTAAATGGTATGAGACTATTGTAGATTTGGTGGTTTTGGGAATGTTTAAGGGGCAAAAGTACAGCTGAGGTGATCTTTGAGCAGCTAAGTGCAATTTAAAGACTTCTCAGATGGATCATGGGCAGCTACTAAGGGAACATTTATCTGCTGAAGTTTTTGCATTTATAACAGCCAATGGTTACCCCACTGTGTAGTAGTGTGTGATGTGCATGGAGGTGTTCTACATGCAAACAGATGAATACAGCAGACAGTGGCTGGTTGCTTAACTCACTGGAGCTGTTTTAAAACAAGCGCAAACTCGCACAAATGTGGGGCTTATGTAGCAACAGTGAGCAAACTGAATTAAACCATTTAACCAATAAAAAAGCTCAAAACTGAGCCCTGTGCCAACAACCTTCAGTCAGATGAGTCCTAACTGCACTGTCTTGCCACAAGGGTGCAGGGGGGGGGGGCTCTCCACCAAAAATAGCCTGGTTTAGTGCTCAGTTTATACTGTAGATACATTTCTAAATCATTATTTATGTATTTGTTCATTTGTTTAATCATAAGTATACATGTGATGTGTACACAGTCATACAAGAGGTTGTAAATGATAGTAACATCTGTGTGTGTGTATACACATGCACACACACACACAAACACACACACACACACACACACACACACACACACACACATATATATATATATATATATATATATATATATATATATATATATATATATATATATATATATAATTTTGTCCTAAAATTCATACCTCTCAACCGTCCCTGATTTTTCAGGGACATCCCTCACTTTGACTCATATTTTAGCTCTGTCCCTCTTAAGCCCTCCAAAAACTTGAAGAGAAGAGTTGGTGACTTCCCCTTAATAAGTGGTGACAGTAATGGCTGTTATAGACGTCTTTTCTTTCTGAACATGTATATTCATTGTCATTTTCTTTCTCTGTCAATGTCACAAGCTAATACTTTTAAAAGTGTTTCTGACTTGTTTGTTTCTGCATTTGTCCCTGATTAGTTCAGAGCTAGGGTGAGTCTTCAAAGTAATAAGCATCTAAAACATGTTACAAATAAATATTTTCTTAAAAAATAGAAAATATTAAATAGATGAGCATTTTTGCCCTTAGCAAAGCTTCAGCAGATCTAACTGCAGTTTATGTGACGTATTATTTATATATTCTTTAACACAGTCACTTGTCATTTCACTTGAGCTGCGGGTCGTAAATGGATGCTGTAGGCTGTTTGGCAAAGCTGAAGTAAGACAGGTCTCATCTTTCATCCTCTTCTGCATAGCTACTATTGGTAGCATATAGGTTATAGCTTATGTGCTGCATTTCTATCCTATGTAGCTAGTGCCTAATTGATACAGACACTTTATATAATGACTCTCACTGGCTAAGCACATCCATTAGCTGATGCAATAAAGAGATGTCATTTTCCATATTTAAAATGGGGAACAAATGCGATTGAATATATGACAATTACTCAAATTATAACCCTCAAATGTTATGCTGTTGTAATCATACTTGCAGTGAGCTGGAACTGGCAGCTGTCCTAGTGACTCAGTGTGCCTACCTTGTATTCTTTATGCCAGGTAATGTGGCACCCTTTCCATGAAAGAATGAATACATCTAGTGCTATATCAGTTATAAGTAGTGTGCCAAGAGCCATACAAAGACCCTACATTTGCTAGGTCTAAGATAAATTACAACAATATATGACAGTGAATCAAACAGGATTAAATATGACTAATTCCTATGTCAGCATGTCCCACCTAACAACAAAAGATGTTAAAAGAGGTAAGTTTTAAGAAGTAGGCAAGAACATGTGTGTCATTAATCACAGTTAATGAGCTTGTGTTAGTTTTACAACAGCTGTACAGTTTCAGTATGCTTTATTATTGGCAATGAATCTATCCTCATATTATAACTAATTCTTCTTGGTACTATAATAACAATCTATGAATTAATCTACATTTGCCTCAATTATAATAGCTTCAATATACTAAAACAGATCAGACAGTCCAAAGTCACATTGTTTCCACTTCCCCCAGACAACGTTGCAAAAGCCTTGTGTAACACGCACCATGCACTTATGCAGACTCACCGATTCCCATGGTGGGAATAAAATACACTTACTGCAGGCTCACTGATTAACATGGTGGGAACAACAATTAGCTGCATAATAGGGATAACAACTGTAGCAAATTCAGTGACTATCATGACACTGGAGTCAATTGTCTTCAAAACATTAACTAGATGGGAGACAGTATACCCTCTAAGGCTATACAAATCTTGGTTCCTGCATCCCAGAGTAGTTATGATATAAAGGAAAAAATAAGTTGTAGTAAACAGGGGCTTCATCATATGAGCCATGTTCTTCGAGTATGATCCTTGGTTTCCTTGTTTTGTTGAATTTTGACAATATGTTTATTATTTGGTTGTGAATAAGTTTGTCAGAATAAAGTCTAAAAGTTTAATGTAAATGTATTTATTTATTTTATTTATTTACTTTTTGTTTGTCAGGGTAACACAATGATCACAGCATGACCAACCACAGGCTCTGCACAGGGCTACTGCACCCTGACATATGAGGTAATAGGTTGGGGTGGTAGCGATTAGTATCACTGGCTACTGCACCCTGGCATATCAGGTAATAGGATGGGGTGGCAGTGATTAGTTCACTAGCTACTGTACCCTGACATATGAGGTAATAGGTTGGGGTGGCAGTGATTAGTTTCACTATAAGTGTAGAAGGGGTATCTTGGTGGAGTAATATGCATAGCTGAGAGCAGAGAAGTATGTTGGATCTGAATTGAACTGGAAGCCATTTTACCTTAAATAAAGTAAGGTAATTGTGTTCAACGCAAGGGGAATGTGTGATGAAGTGACATATTTTATTGGAGAAAGTCTAGATTTGCTTGCTACCTCTTCTGGCAAAAACATATCAAGGGTAAGCCATACTCAAGTTGTGCAACAGAACATCTTCTGCCCTGGCTGGTGGTGAAAGCTACTGAAATATTGATTATAATATAGTTGATTTTAGATCTATGTTTTTGAATATGCTCCTGAAAGTTAACCAAACAGGTCGAGCGAGATGCTTTTGTATCTGAATGAAGTGGTGGTGCCCATATCGTCTTTTTGCTGGTTGAAGAGCTGGAGGAAGCCAGAAACTTCATTGAAAAGTCTTTTCTTAGTAGAGCGGGGTCAGGAGAAGCTTTTTGAAGGTGAGTGAATGGTTTAGTTCAAAAGCCTGTCTGTAGAAGGGTTGGATCTGTTAATGTCCATGTGATTGATATGTAGGAGGACTTGTAACAGGGGTAGGTCATGTTAATGTCCATGTCATTGATATATAGGAGGACTTGCAACAGGGTTAGGTCATGTTAATGTCCACGTCACTGATATATTGAAGGACTTGTAACAGGGGTAGGTCATGTTAATCTCCATGTCATTGATATACAGGAAGACTTGTAACAGAGGTAGGTCATGATAATCTCCATGTCATTGATATACAGGAAGACTTGTAACGGGGGTAGGTCATGTTAATGTCCATGTCATTGATATATAGGAGGACTTTTAACAGAGGTAGGTCATGTTAATGTGCATGTCACTGATATATAGGAGGACTTGTAACAGGGGTAGGTCATGTTAATGTCCATGTGATTGATATATAGGAGGACTTGTAACAGGGGTATGTCATGTTAATGTCCATGTGATTGATATACAGGAGGACATGTAAGAGGGGTAGGTCATGTTAATGTCCAGGTCACTGATATATATGAGGACTTGTAACAGGGGTAGGTCATGTTAATGTCCATGTCAATCACATATAGGAGGACTTGTAACAGGGGTAGGTCATGTTAATGTCCATGTCACTGATATATAGGAGGACTTGTAACAGGCGTAGGTCAAGTCAATGTCCATGTGATTAATATATAGGAGGACTTGCAACAGGGGTAGGTCATGTTAATGACCATGTCACTGATATATAGGAGGACTTGTAAGAGGGTAGGTCATGTTAATGTCCATGTGATTGATATATAGGAGGACTTGTAACAGGGGTATGTCATGTTAATGTCCATGTGATTGATATACAGGAGGACTTGTACGAGGGATAGGTCATGTTAATGTCCATGTCACTGACATATAGGAGGATTTGTAACAGGGATAGGTCATGTTAATGTCCATGTCATTGACATATAGGAGGACTTGTAACAGGGCTAGGTCATGTTAATGTCCATGTCATTGACATATAGGAGGACCTGTAACAGGGGTAGGTCATGTTAATGTCCATGTCAATGATATATTGGAGGACTTGAAACAGGGGTAGGTCATGTTAATGTCCATGTCATTGATATATAGGAGGACTTGTAACAGGGGTAGGTCATGTTAATGTGCATGTCACTGATATATAGGAGGACTTGTAACAGGGGTAGGTCATGTTAATGTCCATGTGATTGATATATAGGAGGACTTGTAACAGGGGTATGTCATGTTAATGTCCATGTGATTGATATACAGGAGGACATGTAAGAGGGGTAGGTCATGTTAATGTCCAGGTCACTGATATATATGAGGACTTGTAACAGGGGTAGGTCATGTTAATGTCCATGTCAATCACATATAGGAGGACTTGTAACAGGGGTAGGTCATGTTAATGTCCATGTCACTGATATATAGGAGGACTTGTAACAGGCGTAGGTCAAGTCAATGTCCATGTGATTAATATATAGGAGGACTTGCAACAGGGGTAGGTCATGTTAATGACCATGTCACTGATATATAGGAGGACTTGTAAGAGGGTAGGTCATGTTAATGTCCATGTGATTGATATATAGGAGGACTTGTAACAGGGGTATGTCATGTTAATGTCCATGTGATTGATATACAGGAGGACTTGTACGAGGGATAGGTCATGTTAATGTCCATGTCACTGACATATAGGAGGATTTGTAACAGGGATAGGTCATGTTAATGTCCATGTCAATGATATATTGGAGGACTTGAAACAGGGGTAGGTCATGTTAATGTCCATGTCATTGATATATAGGAGGACTTGTAACAGGGGTAGGTCATATTAATGTCCATGTCACTGATATATATGAGGGCCTGTAACAGGGGTAGGTCATGTTAATGTCCATGTGATTGATAAATAGGAGGACTTGTAACAGAGGTAGGTCATGTTAATGTCCATGTCACTGATATATAGGAGGACTTGTAACAGGGGTAGGTCATGTTAATGTCCATGTCATTGATATATAGGAGGAAATGTAACAGGGATAGGTCATGTTAATGACCATGTCACTGATATATAGGAGGACTTGTAAAAGGGGTAGGTCATGTTAATGTCCATGTCACTGATATATAGTAGGACTTGTACAGGGGTAGGTCATGTTAACGTCAATGTCATTGATATATAGGAGGACTTGTAACAGGGGAAGGTCATGTTAATGTCCATGTCACTGATATATAGGAGGGCTTGTAACAGGGGTAGGTCATGTGTATATCCATGTCACTGATATATAGGAGGACTTGCAACAGGGGTAGGTCATGTTAATGTCCATGTGATTGATATATAAGAGGACTTGTAACAGGCATAGGTCATGTTAATGTCCAGGTCATTGATATATAGGAGTACTTGTAACAGGGGTAGGTCATGTCAATGTCCATGTGATTGATATATAGGAGGACTTGTAACAGACATAGTTCATGTTAATGTCCATCTCATTAATATAAAGGAGGACTTGTAACAGGGGTAGGTCATGTTAATGTCCATGTCATTGATATATAGGAGGACTTGTAACACGGGTAGTTCATGTTAATGTCCATGTCATTAATATATAGGAGGAATAGTAAAAGGGGTAGGTCATGTTAAAGTCCATGTCACTGATATATAGGAGGAATTGTAACAGGGTTAGGTCATGTTAATCTCCATGTCATTGATATACAGGAAGACTTGTAACAGGGGTAGGTCATATTAATGTCCATGTCACTGATATATAGGAGGACTTGTAAAAGGGGTAGGTCATGTCCATGTAAATGATAAATAGGCGGACTTGTAACAGGGGTAGGTCATGTTAATGTCCATGTCATTGATATATAGGACGACTTGTAACAGGGGTAGGTCATGTTAATGTCCATGTCACGGATATATAGGAGGACTTGTAACAGGCATAGGTCAAGTCAATGTCCATGTGATTAATATATAGGAGGACTTGCAACAGGGGTAGGTCATGCTAATGTCCATTTCATTGATATATATAGGAGGACTTGTAACAGGGGTAGGTCATGTTAATGTCCATGTCACTGATATATAGGAGGACTTGTAAGAGGGGTAGGTCATGTTAATGTCCATGTGATTGATATATAGGAGGACTTGAACAGGAGTAGGTCATGTTAAAGTCCATGTCACTGATATATAGGAGGGCTTGTAACTGGGGTAGGTCATGTTAATGTCCATGTCACTGATATATAGGATGACTTGTAACAGGGGTAGGTCATGTTAATGTCCATGTCATTGATATATAGGAGGACATGTAACAGGGATAGGTCATGTTAATGTCCATGTCACTGATATATAGGAGGACTTGTACAGGGGTAGGTCATGTTAATGTCAATGTCATTGATATATAGGAGGACTTGTAACAGGGGTAGGTCATGTTCATGTCCATGTCACTGATATATAGGAGGGCTTCTAACAGGGGTAGGTCATGTGTATATCCATGTCACTGATATATACGAGGACTTGTAACAGGGGTAGGTCATGTTAATGTCCATGTGATTGATATATAAGAGGACTTGCAACAGGCATAGGTCATGTTAATGTCCATGTCATTGATATATAGGAGTACTTGTAACAGGGGTAGGTCATGTCAATGTCCATGTGATTGATATATAGGAGGACTTGAAACAGACATAGGTCATGTTAATGTCCATCTCATTAATATAAAGGAGGACTTGTAACAGGGGTAGGTCATGTTAATGTCCATGTCATTGATATATAGGAGGACTTGTAACAGGGTAGTTCATGTTAATGTCCATGTCATTAATATATAGGAGGAATAGTAACAGGGGTAGGTCATGTTAATGTCCATGTCATTGATATATAGGAGGACTTGTAACAGGGTAGGTCATGTTAATGTCCATGTCACTGATATACAGGAGGACTTGTAACAGGGTAGGTCATGTTAATGTCCATGTCACTGATATATAGGAGGACTTGTAACAGTGGTAGGTCATGTTAATGTCCATGTCACTGATATATAGGAGGACTTGTAACAGGGGTTGGTCATGTTAATGTCCATGTCACTGATATATAGGAGGAATTGTAACAGGGTTAGGTCATGTTAATGTCCATGTCATTGATATATAGGAGGACTTGTAACAGGGTAGGTCATGTTAATGTCCATGTCACTGATATATAGGAGGACTTGTAACAGGGTAGGTCATGTTAATGTCCATGTCACTGATATATAGGAGGACTTGTAACAGGGGTAGGTCATGTTAATGTCCATGTCACTGATATATAGGAGGACTTGTAACAGGGTAGGTCATGTTAATGTCCATGTCACTGATATATAGGAGGACTTGTAACAGGGGTAGGTCATGTTAATGTCCATGTCATTGATATATAGGAGGACTTGTAACAGGGTAGGTCATGTTAATGTCCATGTCATTGATATATAGGAGGACTTGTATCAGGGGTAGCTCACGTTAATGTCCATGTCACTGATATATAGGAGGACTTGTAACAGGAGTAGGTCATGTTAATGTCCATGTCACTGATATATAGGAGGACTTGTAACAGGGTAGGTCATGTTAATGTCCATGTCATTAATATATAGGAGGACTTGTTACTGGGGTAGGTCATGTTAATGTCCATGTCACTGATATATAGGAGGACTTGTAGCAGGGGTATGTCATGTTAATGTCCATGTCACTGATATATAGGAGGACTTGTAACAGGGTAGGTCATGTTAATGTCCATGCCGTTGATATATAGGAGGACTTGTAACAGGGGTAGGTCAAGTTAATGTCCATGTCACTGATATATAGGAGGACTTGTAACAGGGTAGGTCATGTTAATGTCCATGTCACTGATATATAGGAGGACTTGTAACAGGGGTAGGTCATGTTAATGTCCATGCCGTTGATATATAGGAGGACTTGTAACAGGGGTAGGTCAAGTTAATGTCCATGTCACTGATATATAGGAGGACTTGTAACAGGGATAGGTCATGTTAATCTCCATGTCACTGATATATAGGAGGACTTGTAACAGGGGTAGGTCATGTTAATGTCCATGTGATTGATATATAGGAGGACTTGTAACAGGGGTAGGTCATGTTAATGTCCATGTGATTGATATATAGGAGGACTTGAACAGGAGTAGGTCTTGTTAAAGTCCGTGTCACTGATATATAGGAGGACTTGTAACAGGGGTAGGTCATGTTAATGTCCATGTCACTGATATATAGGAGGACTTGTAACAGGGGTAGGTCATGTTAATGTCCATGTGATTGATATACAAGAGGACTTGTAACAGGGTAGGTCATGTTAATGTCCATGTCACTGATATATAGGAGGACTTGTAACAGGGTAGGTCATGTTAATGTCCATGTCATTGATATATCGGAGGACTTGTAACAGGGGTAGGTCATGTTAATGTCCATGTCACTGATATATAGGAGGACTTGTAACAGGGGTAGGTCATGTTAATGTCCATGTCACTGATATATAGGAGGACTTGTTACAGGGTAGGTCATGTTAATGTCCATGTCATTGATATATAGGAGGACGTGTAACAGGGGTAGGTCATGTTAATGTCCATGTCATTGATATATAGGAGGACTTGTAACAGGGGTAGGTCATGTTAATGGCCATGTCACGGATATATAGGAGGACTTGTAACAGGGTAGGTCATGTTAATGTCCATGTCATTGATATATAGGAGGACTTGTAACAGGGTAGGTCATGTTAATGTCCATGTCACTGATATATAGGAGGACTTGCAACAGGGGTAGGTCATGCTAATGTCCATTTAATTGATATATCGGAGGACTTGTAACAGGGGTAGGTCATGTTAATGTCCATGTCACTGATATATAGGAGGACTTGTAAGAGGGGTAGGTCATGTTAATGTCCATGTCACTGATATATAGGAGGACGTGTAACAGGGGCAGGTCATGTTAATGTCCATGTCACTGATATACAGGAGGACTTGTAACAAGGGTATGTCATGTTAATGTCCATGTCACTGATATATAGGAGGACTTGTAACAGGGGTAGGTCATGTTAATGTCCATGTCATTGATATATAGGAGGACTTGTAACAGGGGTAGGTCATGTTAATGTCCATGTCATTGATATATAGGAGGACGTGTAACAGGGGTAGGTAATGTTAATGTCCATGTCACTGATATATAGGAGGACTTGTAACAGGGTAGGTCATGTTAATGTCCATGTCATTGATATATAGGAGGACGTGTAACAGGGGTAGGTCATGTTAATGTCCATGTCATTGATATATAGGAGGACTTGTAACAGCGGTAGGTCATGTTAATGTCCATGTCACGGATATATAGGAGGACTTGTAACAGGGATAGGTCATGTTAATGTCCATGTCACTGATATACAGGAGGACTTGTAACAAGGGTATGTCATGTTAATGTCCATGTCACTGATATATAGGAGGACTTGTAACAGGGGTAGGTCATGTTAATGTCCATGTCATTGATATATAGGAGGACTTGTAACAGGGGTAGGTCATGTTAATGTCCATGTCACTGATATATAGGAGGACTTGTAAGAGGGGTAGGTCATGTTAATGTCCATGTCACTGATATATAGGAGGACTTGTTACAGGGTAGGTCATGTTAATGTCCATGTCACTGATATATAGGAGGACTTGTAACAGGGTACGTCATGTTAATGTCCATGTCACTGATATATAGGAGGACTTGTAACAGGGGTAGGTCATGTTAATGTCCATGTGATTGATATATAGGAGGACTTGTAACAGGAGTAGGTCATGTTAAAGTCCATGTCATTGATATATAGGAGGACTTGTAACAGGGTAGGTCATGTTAATGTCCATGTCATTGATATATAGGAGGACTTGTAACAGGGGTAGGTCATGTTAATGTCCATGTCACTGATATATAGGAGGACTTGTAACAGGGTAGGTCATGTTATTGGGCATGTCACTGATATATAGGATGACTTGTAACAGGGGTAGGTCATGTTAATGTGCATGTCATTGATATATAGGAGGACTTGTAACAGGGGTAGGTCATGTTAATGTCCATGTCATTGATATATAGGAGGACTTGTAACAGGGGTAGGTCAAGTTAATGTCCATGTCACTGATATATAGGAGGACTTGTAACAGGGATAGGTCATGTTAATGTCCATGTCACTGATATATAGGAGGACTTGTAACAGGGGTAGGTCATGTTAATGTCCATGTGATTGATATATAGGAGGACTTGTAACAGGGGTAGGTCATGTTAATGTCCATGTGACAGATATATAGGAGGACTTGTAACAGGGTAGGTCATGTTAATGTCCATGTCACTGATATATAGGAGGACTTGTAACAGGGTAGGTCATGTTAATGTCCATGTCATTGATATATAGGAGGACTTGTAACAGGGTAGGTCATGTTAATGTCCATGTCACTGATATATAGGAGGACTTGTAACAGGGTAGGTCATGTTAATGTCCATGTCATTGATATATAGGAGGACTTGTAACAGGGTAGGTCATGTTAATGTCTATGTCACTGACATATTGGAGGACTTGTAACAGGGGTAGGTCATGTTAATATCCATGTCATTGATATATAGGAGGACCTGTAACAGGGGTAGGTCATGTTAATGTCCATGTCACTGATATATCGGAGGACTTGTAACAGGGGTAGGTCATGTTATTGTCCATGTGATTGATATATAGGAGGACTTGTAACAGGGGTAGGTCATGTTAATGTCCATGTCATTGATATATAGGAGGACTTGTAACAGGGGTAGGTCATGTTAATGTCCATGTGATTGATATATAGGAGGACTTGTAACAGACATAGGTCATGTTAATGTCCATGTCACTGATATATAGGATGACTTGTAACAGGGGTAGGTCATGTTAATGTCCATGTCATTGATATATAGGAGGACATGTAACAGGGGTAGGTCATGTTAATGTCCATGTCATTGATATATAGGAGGACTTGTAACAGGGTAGGTCATGTTAATGTCCATGTCATTGATATATAGGAGGACTTGTAACAGGGTAGGTCATGTTAATGTCCATGTCATTGATATATAGGAGGACTTGTAACAGGGTAGGTCATGTTAATGTCCATGTCACTGATATATAGGAGGACTTGTAACAGGGGTAGGTCATGTTAATGTCCATGTCACTGATATATAGGAGGACTTGTAACAGGGTAGGTCATGTTAATGTCCATGTCATTGATATATAGGAGGACTTGTAACAGGGTAGGTCATGTTAATGTCCATGTCATTGATATATAGGAGGACTTGTAACAGGGTAGGTCATGTTAATGTCCATGTCATTGATATATAGGAGGACTTGTAACAGGGTAGGTCATGTTAATGTCCATGTCATTGATATATAGGAGGACTTGTAACAGGGTAGGTCATGTTAATGTCCATGTCATTGATATATAGGAGGACTTGTAACAGGGTAGGTCATGTTAATGTCCATGTCATTGATATATAGGAGGACTTGTAACAGGGTAGGTCATGTTAATGTCCATGTCATTGATATATAGGAGGACTTGTAACAGCGGTAGGTCATGTTAATGTCCATGTCACGGATATATAGGAGGACTTGTAACAGGGTAGGTCATGTTAATGTCCATGTCATTGATATATAGGAGGACTTGTAACAGGGTAGGTCATGCTAATGTCCATTTCATTGATATATAGGAGGACTTGTAACAGGGGTAGGTCATGTTAATGTCCATGTCACTGATATATAGGAGGACTTGTAACAGGGTAGGTCATGTTAATGTCCATGTCATTGATATATAGGAGGACTTGTAACAGGGGTAGGTCATGTTAATGTCCATGTCATTGATATATAGGAGGACTTGTAACAGGGGTAGGTCATGTTAATGTCCATGTCATTGATATATAGGAGGACTTGTAACAGGGTAGGTCATGTTAATGTCCATGTCATTGATATATAGGAGGACTTGTAACAGGGTAGGTCATGTTAATGTCCATGTCACTGATATATAGGAGGACTTGTAACAGGGTAGGTCATGTTAATGTCCATGTCATTGATATATAGGAGGACTTGTAACAGGGGTAGGTCATGTTAATGTCCATGTCATTGATATATAGGAGGACTTGTAACAGGGTAGGTCATGTTAATGTCCATGTCACTGATATATAGGAGGACTTGTAACAGGGTAGGTCATGTTAATGTCCATGTGATTGATATATAGGAGGACTTGTAACAGGGTAGGTCATGTTAATGTCCATGTCACTGATATATAGGAGGACTTGTAACAGGGTAGGTCATGTTAATGTCCATGTCACTGATATATAGGAGGACTTGTAACAGGGTAGGTCATGTTAATGTCCATGTCATTGATATATAGGAGGACTTGTAACAGGGTAGGTCATGTTAATGTCCATGTCACTGATATATAGGAGGACTTGTAACAGGGTAGGTCATGTTAATGTCCATGTCATTGATATATAGGAGGACTTGTAACAGGGGTAGGTCATGTTAATGTCCATGTCATTGATATATAGGAGGACTTGTAACAGGGTAGGTCATGTTAATGTCCATGTCATTGATATATAGGAGGACTTGTAACAGGGGTAGGTCCTGTTAATGTCCATGTCATTGATATATAGGAGGACTTGTAACAGGGTAGGTCATGTTAATGTCCATGTCATTGATATATAGGAGGACTTGTAACAGGGTAGGTCATGTTAATGTCCATGTCATTGATATATAGGAGGACTTGTAACAGGGTAGGTCATGTTAATGTCCATGTAATTGATATATAGGAGGACTTGTAACAGGGGTAGGTCATGTTAATGTCCATGTCATTGATATATAGGAGGACTTGTAACAGGGTAGGTCATGTTAATGTCCATGTCATTGATATATAGGAGGACTTGTAACAGCGGTAGGTCACGTTAATGTCCATGTCACTGATATATAGGAGGACTTGTAACAGGGGTAGGTCATGTTAATGTCCATGTCACTGATATATAGGAGGACTTGTTACAGGGGTAGGTCATGTTAATGTCCATGTCATTAATATATAGTAGGACTTGTAACAGGGTAGGTCATGTTAATGTCCATGTCACTGATATATAGGAGGACTTGTAACAGGGTAGGTCATGTTAATGTCCATGTCATTGATATATAGGAAGACTTGTAACAGGGGTAGGTCATGTTAATGTCCATGTCACTGATATATAGGAGGACTTGTAACAGGGTAGGTCATGTTAATGTCCATGTCACTGATATATAGGAGGACTTGTAACAGGGTAGGTCATGTTAATGTCCATGTCATTGATATATAGGAGGACTTGTAACAGGGTAGGTCATGTTAATGTCCATGTCATTGATATATTGGAGGACATGTAACAGGGGTAGGTCATGTTAATGTCCATCTCACTGATATATAGGAGGACTTGTAACAGGGTAGGTCATGTTAATGTCCATGTCACTGATATATAGGAGGACTTGTAACAGGGTAGGTCATGTTAATGTCCATGTCATTGATATATAGGAGGACTTGTAACAGGGTAGGTCATGTTAATGTCCATGTCACTGATATATAGGAGGACTTGTAACAGGGTAGGTCATGTTAATGTCCATGTCATTGATATATAGGAGGACTTGTAACAGGGGTAGGTCATGTTAATGTCCATGTCACTGATATATAGGAGGACGTGTAACAGGGTAGGTCATGTTAATGTCCATGTCATTGATATATAGGAGGACTTGTAACAGGGTAGGTCATGTTAATGTCCATGTCACTGATATATAGGAGGACTTGTAACAGGGTAGGTCATGTTAATGTCCATGTCACTGATATATAGGAGGACTTGTAACAGGGTAGGTCATGTTAATGTCCATGTCATTGATATATAGGAGGACTTGTAACAGGGTAGGTCATGTTAATGTCCATGTCATTGATATATAGGAGGACTTGTAACAGGGTAGGTCATGTTAATGTCCATGTCACTGATATATAGGAGGACTTGTAACAGGGTAGGTCATGTTAATGTCCATGTCACTGATATATAGGAGGACTTGTAACAGGGTAGGTCATGTTAATGTCCATGTCACTGATATATAGGAGGACTTGTAACAGGGTAGGTCATGTTAATGTCCATGTCATTGATATATAGGAGGACTTGTAACAGGGTAGGTCATGTTAATGTCCATGTCAGTGATATATAGGAGGACTTGTAACAGGGTAGGTCATGTTAATGTCCATGTCACTGATATATAGGAGGACTTGTAACATGGGTAGGTCATGTTAATGTCCATGTCACTGATATATAGGAGGACTTGTAACAGGGTAGGTCATGTTAATGTCCATGTCATTGATATATAGGAGGACTTGTAACAGGGTAGGTCATGTTAATGTCCATGTCACTGATATATAGGAGGACTTGTAACAGGGGTAGGTCATGTTAATGTCCATGTCACTGATATATAGGAGGACTTGTAACAGGGGTAGGTCATGTTAATGTCCATGTCATTGATATATAGGAGGACTTGTAACAGGGGTAGGTCATGTTAATGTCCATGTCACTGATATATAGGAGGACTTGTAACAGGGGTAGGTCATGTTAATGTCCATGTCACTGATATATAGGAGGACTTGTAACAGGGGTTGGTCATGTTAATGTCCATGTCAATGATATATAGGAGGACTTGTAACAGGGTAGGTCATGTTAATGTCCATGTCATTGATATATAGGAGGACTTGTAACAGGGTAGGTCATGTTAATGTCCATGTCATTGATATATAGGAGGACTTGTAACAGGGTAGGTCATGTTAATGTCCATGTCATTGATATATAGGAGGACTTGTAACAGGGTAGGTCATGTTAATGTCCATGTCACTGATATATAGGAGGACTTGTAACAGGGTAGGTCATGTTAATGTCCATGTCATTGATATATAGGAGGACTTGTAACAGGGTAGGTCATGTTAATGTCCATGTCACTGATATATAGGAGGACTTGTAACAGGGGTAGGTCATGTTAATGTCCATGTCACTGATATATAGGATGACTTGTAACAGGGTAGGTCATGTTAATGTCCATGTCATTGATATATAGGAGGACCTGTAACAGGGGAAGGTCATGTTAATGTCCATGTCACTGATATATAGGAGGACTTGTAACAGGGGTAGGTCATGTTAATGTCCATGTCACTGATATATAGGAGGACTTGTAACAGGGTTAGGTCATGTTAATGTCCATGTCATTGATATACAGGAAGACTTGTACCAGGGGTAGGTCATGTTAATGTCCATTTCATTGACATATAGGAGGACTTGTAACAGGGGTAGGTCATGTTATCCATGTCACTGATATATAGGAGGACTTGTAACAGGGGTAGGTCATGTTAATGTCCATGTGATTGATATACAAGAGGACTTGTAACAGGCATAGGTCATGTTAATGTCCATGTCATTGATATATAGGAGTACTTGTAACAGGGGTAGGTCATGCCAATGTCCATGTGATTGATATATAGGAGGACTTTTAACAGACATAGGCCATGTTAATGTCCATCTCATTAATATAAAGGAGGACTTGTAACAGGGGTAGGTCACTTTAATGTCCATGTCACTGATATATAGGAGGACTTGTAACAGGGGTAGGTCATGTTAATGTCCATGTCACTGATATATAGGAGGACTTGTTACAGGGGTAGGTCATGTTAATGTCCATGTCATTGATATATATGAGGAATTGTAACAGGGGTAGGTCATGTTAATGTCCATGTCACTGATATATAGCAGGACTTGTAACAGGGGTAGGTCATGTTAATGTCCATGTGATTGATATATAGGAGGACTTGTAACAGGGGTAGGTCATGTTAATGTCCATGTCACAGATATATAGGAGGACCTGTAACAGGGGTAGGTCATGTTAATGTCCATGTCGTTGTTATATAGGAGGACGTGTAACAGGGGTAGGTCATGTTAATGTCCATGTCACTGATATATAGGAGGGCTTGTAACAGGGGTAGGTCATGTGTATATCCATGTCACTGATATATAGGAGGACTTGTAACAGGGGTAGGTCATGTTAATGTCCATGTGATTGATATATAGGAGGACTTGTAACAGACATAGGTCATGTTAATGTCCATGTCATTAATATACAGGAGGACTTGTAACAGGGGTAGGTCATGTTAATGTCCATGTCACAGATATATAGGAGGACTTGTAACAGGGGTACATTATGTTAATGTCCATGTCACTGATATATAGGAGGACTTGTAACAGGGGTAGGTCATGTTAATGCCCATGTCACTGATATATAGGAGGACTTGTAACAAGGGTAGGTCATGTTAATGTCCATGTCATTGATATATAGGAGGACTTGTAACAGCGGTAGTTCATGTTACTTTCCATGTCAGTGATATATAGGAGGACTTGTAACAGGGGTAGGTCATGTTAATTTCCATGTCACTGATATACAGGAGGACTTGTAACATGGGTAGGTTATTATAATGTCCATGTCAATGATATATAGGAGGACTTGTAACAGCGGTAGTTCATGTTACTTTCCATGTCAGTGATATATAGTAGGACTTGTAACAGGGGTAGGTCATATTAATGTCCATGTCACTGATATATACAGGAGGACATGTAACAGGGTAGGACATGTTAATGTCCATGTCAATGATATATAGGAGGACTTGTAATTGGGGTAGGTCATGTTAATGTCCATGTTATTTATATATAGGAGGACTTGTAACAGGGGCCGGTCATGTTAATGTCCATGTCACTGATATATAGGAGGACGTGTAACAGGGGCAGGTCATGTTAATTTCCATGTCACTGATATACAGGAGGACTTGTAACAGGGGTTGGTTATTATAATGTCCATGTCAATGATATATAGAAGGACTTGTAACAGGGGTAGGTCATGTTAATGTCCATGTGATTGATACATACGAGGACTTGTAACAGTGGTAGGTCATGTTAATGTCCATGTCATTGATATATAGGAGGACTTGTAACAGGGGTAGGTCATGTTAATGTCCATGTCATTGATATATAGGAGGACTTGTAACACGGCTAGGTCATGTTAGTGTCCATGTCACTGATATATAGGAGGACTTGTAATAGGGGTAGGTCATGTTAATGGCCATGTCATTTATATATAGGAGGACTTGTAACGGGGGTAGGTCATGTTAAAGTCCATGTCACTGATATATAGGAGGGCTTGTAACTGGGGTAGGTCATGTTGATGTCCATGTCACTGATATATAGGATGACTTGTAACAGGGGTAGGTCATGTTAATGTCCATGTCATTGATATATAGGAGGACATGTAACAGGGATAGGTCATGTTAATGTCCATGTCACTGATATATAGAAGGACTTGTAAAAGGGGTAGGTCATGTTAATGTCCATGTCACTGATATATAGCAGGACTTGTACAGGGGTAGGTCATGTTAATGTCAATGTCATTGATATATAGGAGGACTTGTAACAGGGGTAGGTCATGTTAATGTCCATGTCACTGATACATAGGAGGGCTTGTAACAGGGGTAGGTCATGTGTATATCCATGTCACTGATATATAGGAGGACTTGTAACAGGGGTAGGTCATGTTAATGTCCATGTGATTGATATACAAGAGGACTTGTAACAGGCATAGGTCATGTTAATGTCCATGTCATTGATATATAGGAGTACTTGTAACAGGGGTAGGTCATGCCAATGTCCATGTGATTGATATATAGGAGGACTTTTAACAGACATAGGCCATGTTAATGTCCATCTCATTAATATAAAGGAGGACTTGTAACAGGGGTAGGTCATGTTAATGTCCATGTCATTGATATATAGGAGGACTTGTAACACGGGTAGTTCAAGTTAATGTCCATGTCATTAATATATAGGAGGAATAGTAAAAGGGGTAGGTCATGTTAAAGTCCATGTCACTGATATATAGGAGGAATTGTAACAGGGTTAGGTCATGTTAATGTCCATGTCATTGATATACAGGAAGACTTTTAACAGGGATATGTCATGTTAATGTCCATGTCACTGATATATTGGAGGACTTGTAACAGTGGTAGGTCATGTTAATGTCCATCTCACTGATATATAGGAGGACTTATAACAGGGTTAGGTCATGTTAATCTCCATGTCAATGATATACAGGAAGACTTGTAACAGGGGTAGGTCATGTTAATGTCCATGTCACTGATATATAGGAGGACGTGTAAAAGGGGTAGGTCATGTCCATGTCACTGATATATAGGACGACTTGTAACAGGGGTAGGTCATGTTAATGTCCATGTCACGGATATATAGGAGGACTTGTAACAGGCGTAGGTCAAGTCAATGTCCATGTGATTAATATATAGGAGGACTTGCAACAGGGGTAGGTCATGCTAATGTCCATTTCATTGATATATAGGAGGACTTGTAACAGGGGTAGGTCCTGTTAATGTCCATGTCACTGATATATAGGAGGACTTGTAAGAGGGGTAGGTCATGTTAATGTCCATGTGATTGATATATAGGTGGACTTGAACAGGAGTAGGTCATGTTAAAGTCCATGCCACTGATATATAGGAGGGCTTGTAACTGGGGTAGGTCATGTTAATGTCCATGTCACTGATATATAGGATGACTTGTAACAGGGGTAGGCCATGTTAATGTCCATGTCATTGATATATAGGAGGACATGTAACAGGGATAGGTCATGTTAATGTCCATGTCACTGATATATAGGACTTGTTACAGGGGTAGGTCATGTTAATGTCCATGTCATTGATATATAGGAGGACGTGTAACTAGGGTAGGTCATGTTAATGTCCATGTCACTGATATACAGGAAGACTTGTAACAAGGGTAGGTCATGTTAATGTCCATGTCATTGATATATAGGAGGACTTGTAACAGGGGTAGGTCATGTTAATGTCCATGTCATTGATACATAGGAGGACTTGTAACAGGTGTAGGTCATGTTAATGTCCATGTGATTGATATATAGGAGGACTTGTAACTGAGGTAGGTCATTTTAATGACCATGTCACTGATATATAAGAGGACTTGTAACAGGAATAGGTCATCCTAATGTCCATTTCATTGCTATATAGGAAGTCTTGTAACAGGGGTAGGTCATGTTAATGTCCATGTCATTGATATATAGGAGGACTTGTAGCAGGGGTAGGTCATGTTAAACTCCATGTCATTGTTATATAGGAGGACTTGTAACAGGGGTAGGTCATGTTAATGTCCATGTCATTGATATATAGGAGGACTTGTAACAGGGGTAGGTCATGTTAATGTCCATGTCACTGATATATAGGAGGGCTTGTAACAGGGGTAGGTCATGTGTATATCCATGTCACTGATATACAGGAGGACTTGTAACAGGGGTAGGTCATGTTAATGTTAATGTGATTGATATATAAGAGGACTAGTAACAGGCATAGTTCATGTTAATGTCCATGTCATTGATATGTAGGAGGACTTGTAACAGGGGTAGGTCATGTTAATGTCCATGAGATTGATATATAGGAGGACTTGTAACAGACATAGGTTATGTTAATGTCTATGTCATTAATATACAGGAGGACTTGTAACAGGGGTCGGTCATTTTAATGTCCATGTGATTGATATATAGGAGGACTTATAACAGGGGTAGGTCATGTTAATGTCCATGTCATTGATATATAGGAGGACTTGTAACAGCGGTAGTTCATGTTACTTTCCATGTCAGTGATATATAGGAGGACTTGTAACAGGGGTAGGTCATATTAATGTCCATGTCACTGATGTATACAGGAGGACATGTAACAGGGGTAGGACATGTTAATGTCCATGTCAATGATATATAGGAGGACTTGTAGTTGGGGTAGGTCATGTTAATGTCCATGTTATTTATATATAAGAGGACTTGTAACAGGGGTAGGTCATGTTAATGTCCATGTCACTGATATATAGGAGGACGTGTAACAGGGGCAGGTCATGTTAATTTCCATGTCACTGATATACAGGAGGACTTGTAACAGGGGTTGGTTATTATAATGTCCATGTCAATGATATATAGGAGGACTTGTAATAGGGGTAGGTCATTGTTATTGATACATACGAGGACTTGTAACAGGGGTAGGTCATGTTAATGTCCATGTCATTGATATATAGGAGGACTTGTAACACGGCTAGGTCATGTTAGTGTCCATGTCACTGATATATAGGAGGACTTGTAATAGGGGTAGGTCATGTTAATGTCCATGTCATTTATATATAGGAGGATTTGTAACAGGGGTAGGTCATGTTAATGTCCATTTCATTGATATATAGGAGGACTTGTAACAGGGGTAGGTCATGTTAATGTCCATGTCACTGATATATAGGAGGACTTGTAAGAGGGGTAGGTCATGTTAATGTCCATGTGATTGATATATAGGAGGACTTGTAACAGGAGTAGGTCATGTTAAAGTCCATGTCACTGATATATAGGAGGGCTTGTAACTGGGGTAGGTCATGTTAATGTCCATGTCACTGATATATAGGAGGACTTGTACAGGGGTAGGTCATGTTAATGTCAATGTCATTGATATATAGGAGGACTTGTAACAGGGGTAGGTCATGTTCATGTCCATGTCACTGATATATAGGAGGGCTTCTAACAGGGGTAGGTCATGTGTATATCCATGTCACTGATATATAGGAGGACTTGTAACAGGGGTAGGTCATGTTAATGTCCATGTGATTGATATATAAGAGGACTTGTAACAGGCATAGGTCATGTTAATGTCCATGTCATTGATATATAGGAGTACTTGTAACAGGGGTAGGTCATGTCAATGTCCATGTGATTGATATATAGGAGGACTTGAAACAGACATAGGTCATGTTAATGTCCATCTCATTAATATAAAGGAGGACTTGTAACAGGGGTAGGTCATGTTAATGTCCATGTCATTGATATATAGGAGGACTTGTAACACGGGTAGTTCATGTTAATGTCCATGTCATTAATATATAGGAGGAATGTAAAAGGGGTAGGTCATGTTAATGTCCATGTCATTGATATACAGGAAGACTTTTAACAGGGATATGTCATGTTAATGTCCATGTCACTGATATTATGGAGGACTTGTAACAGTGGTAGGTCATGTTAATGTCCATCTCACTGATATATAGGAGGACTTGTAACAGGGGTTGGTCATGTTAACGTCAATGTCACTAATATATAGGAGGACTTGTAACAGGGTTAGGTCATGTTAATCTCCATGTCATTGATATACAGGAAGACTTGTAACAGGGGTAGGTCATGTTAATGTCCATGTCACTGATATATAGGAGGACTTGTAAAAGGGGTAGGTCATGTCCATGTAAATGATAAATAGGCGGACTTGTAACAGGGGTAGGTCATGTTAATGTCCATGTCACTGATATATAGGAGGACGTGTAAAAGGGGTAGGTAATGTTAATGTCCATGTCACTGATATATAGGAGGACTTGTAACAGGCGTAGGTCATGTCAATGTCCATGTGATTAATATATAGGAGGACTTGCAACAGGGGTAGGTCATGTTAATGTCCATTTCATTGATATATAGGAGGACTTGTAACAGGGGTAGGTCACTTTAATGTCCATGTCACTGATATATAGGAGGACTTGTAACAGGGGTAGGTCATGTTAATGTCCATGTCACTGATATATAGGAGGACTTGTTACAGTGGTAGGTCATGTTAATGTCCATCTCACTGATATATAGGAGGACTTATAACAGGGTTAGGTCATGTTAATCTCCATGTCAATGATATACAGGAAGACTTGTAACAGGGGTAGGTCATGTTAATGTCCATGTCACTGATATATAGGAGGACGTGTAAAAGGGGTAGGTCATGTCCATGTCACTGATATATAGTACGACTTGTAACAGGGGTAGGTCATGTTAATGTCCATGTCACGGATATATAGGAGGACTTGTAACAGGCGTAGGTCAAGTCAATGTCCATGTGATTAATATATAGGAGGACTTGCAACAGGGGTAGGTCATGCTAATGTCCATTTCATTGATATATAGGAGGACTTGTAACAGGGGTAGGTCCTGTTAATGTCCATGTCACTGATATATAGGAGGACTTGTAAGAGGGGTAGGTCATGTTAATGTCCATGTGATTGATATATAGGTGGACTTGAACAGGAGTAGGTCATGTTAAAGTCCATGCCACTGATATATAGGAGGGCTTGTAACAGGGGTAGGCCATGTTAATGTCCATGTCATTGATATATAGGAGGACATGTAACAGGGATAGGTCATGTTAATGTCCATGTCACTGATATATAGGAGGACTTGTTACAGGGGTAGGTCATGTTAATGTCCATGTCATTGATATATAGGAGGACGTGTAACTAGGGTAGGTCATGTTAATGTCCATGTCACTGATATACAGGAAGACTTGTAACAAGGGTAGGTCATGTTAATGTCCATGTCATTGATATATAGGAGGACTTGTAACAGGGGTAGGTCATGTTAATGTCCATGTCATTGATACATAGGAGGACTTGTAACAGGTGTAGGTCATGTTAATGTCCATGTGATTGATATATAGGAGGACTTGTAACTGAGGTAGGTCATTTTAATGACCATGTCACTGATATATAAGAGGACTTGTAACAGGAATAGGTCATCCTAATGTCCATTTCATTGCTATATAGGAAGTCTTGTAACAGGGGTAGGTCATGTTAATGTCCATGTCATTGATATATAGGAGGACTTGTAGCAGGGGTAGGTCATGTAAAACTCCATGTCATTGTTATATAGGAGGACTTGTAACAGGGGTAGGTCATGTTAATGTCCATGTCATTGATATATAGGAGGACTTGTAACAGGGGTAGGTCATGTTAATGTCCATGTCACTGATATATAGGAGGGCTTGTAACAGGGGTAGGTCATGTGTATATCCATGTCACTGATATATAGGAGGACTTGTAACAGGGGTAGGTCATGTTAATGTTAATGTGATTGATATATAAGAGGACTAGTAACACGCATAGTTCATGTTAATGTCCATGTCATTGATATGTAGGAGGACTTGTAACAGGGGTAGGTCATGTTAATGTCCATGAGATTGATATATAGGAGGACTTGTAACAGACATAGGTTATGTTAATGTCTATGTCATTAATATACAGGAGGACTTGTAACAGGGGTCGGTCATTTTAATGTCCACGTGATTGATATATAGGAGGACTTATAACAGGGGTAGGTCATGTTAATGTCCATGTCATTGATATATAGGAGGACTTGTAACAGCGGTAGTTCATGTTACTTTCCATGTCAGTGATATATAGGAGGACTTGTAACAGGGGTAGGTCATATTAATGTCCATGTCACTGATATATACAGGAGGACATGTAACAGGGGTAGGACATGTTAATGTCCATGTCAATGATATATAGGAGGACTTGTAGTTGGGGTAGGTCATGTTAATGTCCATGTTATTTATATATAAGAGGACTTGTAACAGGGGTAGGTCATGTTAATGTCCATGTCACTGATATATAGGAGGACGTGTAACAGGGGCAGGTCATGTTAATTTCCATGTCACTGATATACAGGAGGACTTGTAACAGGGGTTGGTTATTATAATGTCCATGTCAATGATATATAGGAGGACTTGTAATAGGGGTAGGTCATTGTTATTGATACATACGAGGACTTGTAACAGGGGTAGGTCATGTTAATGTCCATGTCATTGATATATAGGAGGACTTGTAACACGGCTAGGTCATGTTAGTGTCCATGTCACTGATATATAGGAGGACTTGTAATAGGGGTAGGTCATGTTAATGTCCATGTCATTTATATATAGGAGGATTTGTAACAGGGGTAGGTCATGTTAATGTCCATTTCATTGATATATAGGAGGACTTGTAACAGGGGTAGGTCATGTTAATGTCCATGTCACTGATATATAGGAGGACTTGTAAGAGGGGTAGGTCATGTTAATGTCCATGTGATTGATATATAGGAGGACTTGTAACAGGAGTAGGTCATGTTAAAGTCCATGTCACTGATATATAGGAGGGCTTGTAACTGGGGTAGGTCATGTTAATGTCCATGTCACTGATATATAGGAGGACTTGTACAGGGGTAGGTCATGTTAATGTCAATGTCATTGATATATAGGAGGACTTGTAACAGGGGTAGGTCATGTTCATGTCCATGTCACTGATATATAGGAGGGCTTCTAACAGGGGTAGGTCATGTGTATATCCATGTCACTGATATATAGGAGGACTTGTAACAGGGGTAGGTCATGTTAATGTCCATGTGATTGATATATAAGAGGACTTGTAACAGGCATAGGTCATGTTAATGTCCATGTCATTGATATATAGGAGTACTTGTAACAGGGGTAGGTCATGTCAATGTCCATGTGATTGATATATAGGAGGACTTGAAACAGACATAGGTCATGTTAATGTCCATCTCATTAATATAAAGGAGGACTTGTAACAGGGGTAGGTCATGTTAATGTCCATGTCATTGATATATAGGAGGACTTGTAACACGGGTAGTTCATGTTAATGTCCATGTCATTAATATATAGGAGGAATAGTAAAAGGGGTAGGTCATGTTAATGTCCATGTCATTGATATACAGGAAGACTTTTAACAGGGATATGTCATGTTAATGTCTATGTCACTGATATATTGGAGGACTTGTAACAGTGGTAGGTCATGTTAATGTCCATCTCACTGATATATAGGAGGACTTGTAACAGGGGTTGGTCATGTTAACGTCAATGTCACTGATATATAGGAGGACTTGTAACAGGGTTAGGTCATGTTAATCTCCATGTCATTGATATACAGGAAGACTTGTAACAGGGGTAGGTCATGTTAATGTCCATGTCACTGATATATAGGAGGACTTGTAAAAGGGGTAGGTCATGTCCATGTAAATGATTAATAGGCGGACTTGTAACAGGGGTAGGTCATGTTAATGTCCATGTCACTGATATATAGGAGGACGTGTAACAGGGGTAGGTAATGTTAATGTCCATGTCACTGATATATAGGAGGACTTGTAACAGGCGTAGGTCATGTCAATGTCCATGTGATTAATATATAGGAGGACTTGCAACAGGGGTAGGTCATGTTAATGTCCATTTCATTGATATATAGGAGGACTTGTAACAGGGGTAGGTCACGTTAATGTCCATGTCACTGATATATAGGAGGACTTGTAACAGGGGTAGGTCATGTTAATGTCCATGTCACTGATATATAGGAGGACTTGTTACAGGGGTAGGTCATGTTAATGTCCATGTCATTAATATATAGGAGGACTTGTTACTGGGGTAGGTCATGTTAATGTCCATGTCACTGATATATAGGAGGACTTGTAGCAGGGGTATGTCATGTTAATGTCCATGTCACTGATATATAGGAGGACTTGTAAAGGGGTAGGTCATGTTAATGCCAATGTCATTGTTATATAGGACGACTTCTAACAGGTGTAGGTTTTGTTAATGTCCATGCCGTTGATATATAGGAGGACTTGTAACAGGGGTAGGTCAAGTTAATGTCCATGTCATTAATATATAGAAGGACTTCTAACAGGGGTAGGTCATGTTAATGTCCATGTCACTGATATATAGGAGGACTTGTAACAGGGATAGGTCATGTTAATCTCCATGTCATTGATATATAGGTGGACTTGTAACAGGGGTAGGTCATGTTAATGTCCATGTCACTGATATATAGGAGGACTTGCTACAGGGGTACGTCATGTTAATGTCCATGTCACTGATATATAGGAGGACTTGTAACAGGGGTAGGTCATGTTAATGTCCATGTGATTGATATATAGGAGGACTTGTAACAGGGGTAGGTCATGTTAATGTCCATGTGATTGATATATAGGAGGACTTGTAACAGGGGTAGGTCATGTTAATGTCCATGTCACTCATATATAGGAGGACTTGTAACAGGGGTAGGTCATGTTAATGTCCATGTCATTGTTATATAGGAGGACTTGTAACAGGGGTAGGTCATGTTAATGTCCATGTCATTGATATATAGGAGGACTTGTAACAGGGGTAGGTCATGTTAATGTCCATGTCACTGATATATAGGAGGGCTTGTAACAGGGGTAGGTCATGTGTATATCCATGTCACTGATATATAGGAGGACTTGTAACAGGGGTAGGTCATGTTAATGTCCATGTCATTGATATATAAGAGGACTAGTAACAGGCATAGTTCATGTTAATGTCCATGTCATTGATATGTAGGAGGACTTGTAACAGGGGTAGGTCATGTTAATGTCCATGAGATTGACATATAGGAGGACTTGTAACAGACATAGGTCATGTTAATGTCCATGTCATTAATATACAGGAGGACTTGTAACAGGGGTCAGTCATTTTAATGTCCATGTGATTGATATATAGGAGGACTTATAACAGGGGTAGGTCATGTTAATGTCCATGTCATTGATATATAGGAGGAGTTGTAACAGCGGTAGTTCATGTTACTTTCCATGTCAGTGATATATAGGAGAACTTGTAACAGGGGTAGGTCATATTAATGTCCATGTCAGTGATATATACAGGAGGACATGTAACAGGGTTAGGACATGTTAATGTCCATGTCATTGATATATAGGAGGACTTGTAACAGGGGTAGGTCATGATAATGTCCATGTCACTGATATATAGGAGGACGTGTAACAGGGGCAGGTCATGTTAATTTCCATGTCACTGATATACAGGAGGACTTGTAACAGGGGTAGATTATTATAATGTCCATGTCAATGATATACAGGAGGACTTGTAACAGGGGTAGGTCATGTTAATGTCCATGTGATTGATACATACGAGGACTTGTAACAGGGGTAGGTCATGTTAATGTCCATGTCATTGCTATATAGGAGGACTTGTAACAGGGGTAGGTCATGTTAATGTCCATGTCATTGATATATAGGAGGACTTGTAACACGGCTAGGTCATGTTAATGTCCATGTCACTGATATATAGGAGGACTTGTAATAGGGGTAGGTCATGTTAATGTCCATGTGATTGATATATAGGAGGATTTGCAACAGGGGTAGGTCATGTTAATGTGTATTTCTTTGATATATAGGAGGACTTGTAACAGGGGTAGGTCATGTTATTGTCCATGTCATTAATATACAGGAGGACTTGTAACAGGGGTAGGTCATGTTAATGTCCATGTGATTGATATATAGGAGGACTGGTAACAGGGGTATGTCATGTTAATGTCCATGTGATTGAAATACAGGAGGACTTGTACGAGGGGTAGGTCATGTTAATGTCCATGTCACTGACATATAGGAGGACTTGTAACAGGGGTAGGTCATGTTAATGTCCATGTCATTGACATATAGGAGGACTTGTAACAGGGGTAGGTCATGTTAATGTCCATGTCATTGATATATAGGAGGACCTGTAACAGGGGAAGGTCATGTTAATGTCCATGTCACTGATATATAGGAGGACTTGTAACAGGGGTAGGTCATGTTAATGTCCATGTCATTAATATATAGGAGGAATAGTAAAAGGGGTAGGTCATGTTAAAGTCCATGTCGCTAATATATAGGAGGAATTGTAACAGGGTTAGGTCATGTTAATGTCCATGTCATTGATATACAGGAAGACTTGTACCAGGGGTAGGTCATGTTAAAGTCCATGTCACGGATATATAGGAGACTTGTACCAGGGGTAGGTCATGTTAATGTCCATTTCATTGACATATAGGAGGACTTGTAACAGGGGTAGGTCATGTTAATGTCCATGCATTGATATATAGGAGGACTGGTAACTGGGGTAGGTCATGTTAATGTCCATGTCATTAATATATAGGAGGACTTGTAAATGGGGAAGGTCATGTTAATGTCCATGTCACTGATATATAGGAGGACATGTAACAGGGGTAGGTCATATTGATGTCCATGTCACTGATATATTGGATGACTTGAAACAGGGGTAGGTCATGTTAATGTCCATGTCATTGATATATAGGAGGACTTGTAACAGGGGTATGCCATGTTAATGTCCATGTCACTGATATATATGAGGACTTGTAACAGGGGTAGGTCAGGTTAATGTCCATGTCATTGATTTATAGGAGGAATAGTAACAGGGGTAAGTCATGTTAAAGTCCATGTCACTGATATATAGGAGGACTTGTAACAGGGTTAGGTCATGTTAATATCCATGTCACTGATATATAGGAGGACCTGTAACAGGGGAAGGTCATGTTAATGTCCATGTCACTGATATATAGGAGGACTTGTAACAGGGGTAGGTCAGGTTAATCTCCATGTCATTGATATATAGGAGGACTTGTAACAGGGGCAGGTCATGTTAATGTCCATGTCATTGACATATAGGAGGACTTGTAACAGGGGTAGGTCATGTTAAAGTCCATCTCACTGATATATAGGAGGACTTGTAACAGGGGTTGGTCATGTTAAAGTCCATGTCACTGATATATAGGAGGACTTGTAACAGGGTTAGGTCATGTTAATCTCCATGTCATTGATATACAGGAAGACATGTAACAGGGGTAGGTCATGTTAATGTCCATGTCACTGATATATAGGAGGACTTGTAAACGGGGTAGGTCATGTCCATGTAATTGATATATAGGAGGACTTGTAACAGGGGTAGGTCATTTTAATGTCCATGTGATTGATATATAGGAGGACTTATAACAGGGGTAGGTCATGTTAATGTCTATGTCACTGATATATAGGAGGACTTCTAATGGATAGGTCATGTTAATGTCCATGTCACTGATATATACGAGGACTTGTAACAGGGGTAGGTCATGTTAATGTCCATGTCATTGATATATAGGAGGACGTGTAACAGGGGTAGGTCATGTTAATGTCCATGGCACTGATATGTAGGAGGACTTATAACAGGGTAGGTCATGTTACAGTCCATGTGATTGATATATAGAAGGAATTGTAACAGGGGCAAGGTCATGTTAATGTCCATGTCACTGATATATCGGAGGACTTGTAACAGGGGTAGGTTATGTTATTGTCCATGTGATTGATATATAGGAGGACTTGTAACAGGGGTATGTCATGTTAATGTCCATGTGATTGATATACAGGAAGACTTGTACGAGGGGTAGGTCATGTTAATGTCCATGTCACTGACATATAGGAGGACTTGTAACAGGGGTAGGTCATGTTAATATCCATGTCACTGATATATAGGAGGACCTGTAACAGGGGTAGGTCATGTTAATGTTCATGTCATTAGTATATAGGAGGACTTGTAAATGGGGCAGGTCATGTTAATGTCCATGTCATTGATATATAGGAGGACTTGTAACAGGGGTAGGTAATTTTAATGTCCATGTCATTGATATATAGGAGGACTGGTAACAGGGGTAGGTCATGTTAATGCCCATGTCATTGATATATAGGAGGACTTGTAACAGGGGTAGGTCATGTTATTGTCCATGTCACTGATATAAAGGAGGACTTGTAACAGGGGAAGGTCATGTTAATGTCCATGTCACTGATATATAGGAGGACATGTAACAAGGGTAGTTCATGTTAATGTCCATGTCACTGATATATAGGAGGACTTGTAACAAGGGTAGGTCATGTTAATGTCCATGTCACTGATATATAGGAGGACTTGTAACAGGAGTATGTCATGTTAATGTCCATGTCACTGATATATAGGAGGACTTGTAACAGGGGTAGGTCATGTTAATGTCCATGTCACTGATATATACGACTTGTAACAGGGGAAGGTCATGTTAATGTCCATGTCATTCACATATAGGAGGACTTGTAACAGGGGTAGGTTATGTTAATGTCCATGTCATTGATATATAGGAGGACTTGTAACAGGGGTAGGTCATGTTAATGTCCATGTCTTTGATATATAGGAAGACTTGTAACAGGGGCAGGTCATGTAAATGTCCATGTCATTTATATATATCGGAGGACTTGTAACAGGGGTAGGTCATGTTAATGTCCATGTCATTGATATATAGGAGGACTTGTAACAGGGGTATGCCATGTTAATGTCCATGTCACTGATATATATATGAGGACTTGTAACAAGGGTAGGTCAGGTTAATGTCCATGTCATTGATTTATAGGAGGAATAGTAACAGGGGTAAGTCATGTTAAAGTCCATGTCAGTGATATATAGGAGGACTTGTAAGAGGGTTAGGTCATGTTAATATCCATGTCACTGATATATAGGAGGACCTGTAACAGGGGTAGGTCATGTTAATGTCCATGTCAATGATATATAGGAGGACTTGTAACAGGGGTAGGTCAGGTTAATCTACATGTCATTGATATATAGGAGGACTTGTAACAGGGGCAGGTCATGTTAATGTCCATGTCATTGACATATAGGAGGACTTGTAACAGGGGTAGGTCATGTTAATGTCCATCTCAATGATATATAGGAGGACTTGTAACAGGGGTTGGTCATGTTAAAGTCCATGTCACTGATATATAGGAGGACTTGTAACAGGGTTAGGTCATGTTAATCTCCATGTCATTGATATACAGGAAGACATGTAACAGGGGTAGGTCATGTTAATGTCCATCTCACTGATATATAGGAGGACTTGTAAACGGGGTAGGTCATGTCCATGTAATTGATATATAGGAGGACTTGTAACAGGGGTAGGTCATGTTAATGTCCATGTCACTGATATATAGGAGGACGTGTAACAGGGGTAGGTCATGTTAATGTCCATGTCATTGATATATAGGAGGACTTGTAACAGGGGTAGGTCATGTTAATGGCCATGTCACGGATATATAGGAGGACTTGTAACAGGCGTAGGTCATGTCAATGTCCATGTGATTAATATATAGGAGGACTTGCAACAGGGGTAGGTCATGCTAATGTCCATTTCATTGATATATAGGAGGACTTGTAAGAGGGGTAGGTCATGTTAATGTCCATGTGATTGATATATAGGAGGACTTGTAACAGGAGTAGGTCATGTTAAAGTCCATGTCACTGATATATAGGAGGACTTGTAGCAGGGATAGGTCATGTTAATGTCCATGTCACTGATATACAGGAGGACTTGTAACAAGGGTAGGTCATGTTAATGTCCATGTCACTGATATATAGGAGGACTTGTAACAGGGGTAGGTCATGTTAATGTCCATGTCATTGATATATAGGAGGAATTGTAACAGGGGTAGGTCATGTTAATGTCCATGTCACTGATATATAGGAGGACTTGTTACAGGGGTAGGTCATGTTAATGTCCATGTCACTGATATATAGCAGGACTTGTAACAGGGGTAGGTCATGTTAATGTCCATGTGATTGATGTATAGGAGGACTTGAAACAGGGGTAGGTCATGTTAATGTCCATGTCACTGATATATAGGAGGACTTGTAACAGGGGTAGGTCATGTTAATGTCCATGTCGTTGTTATATAGGAGGACTTGTAGCAGGGGTAGGTCATGTTAATGTCCATGTCATTGATATATAGGAGGACTTGTAACAGGGGTAGGTCATGTTAATGTCCATGTCACTGATATATAGGAGGACATGTAACAGGGGTAGGTCATATTGATGTCCATGTCACTGATATATTGGATGACTTGAAACAGGGGTAGGTCATGTTAATGTCCATGTCATTGATATATAGGAGGACTTGTAACAGGGGTATGGCATGTTAATGTCCATGTCACTGATATATATGAGGACTTGTAACAGGGGTAGGTCAGGTTAATGTCCATGTCATTGATTTATAGGAGGAATAGTAACAGGGGTAAGTCATGTTAAAGTCCATGTCACTGATATGTAGGAGGACTTGTAACAGGGGTAGGTCATGTTAATGTCCATGTCACTGATATATAGGAGGACTTGTAACAGGGGTAGGTCAGGTTAATCTCCATGTCATTGATCTATAGGAGGACTTGTAACAGGGGCAGGTCATGTTAATGTCCATGTCATTGACATATAGGAGGACTTGTAACAGGGGTAGGTCATGTGAATGTCCATGTCACTGATATACTGGAGGACTTGTAACAGGGGTAGGTCATGTTAATGTCCATCTCACTGATATATAGGATGACTTGTAACAGGGGTTGGTCATGTTAAAGTCCATGTCACTGATATATAGGAGGACTTGTAACAGGGTTAGGTCATGTTAATCTCCATGTCATTGATATTCAGGAAGACATGTAACAGGGGTAGGTCATGTTAATGTCCATGTAACTGATATATAGGAGGACTTGTAAACGGGGTAGGTCATGTCCATGTAATTGATATATAGGAGGACTTGTAACAGGGGTAGGTCATGTTAATGTCCATGTCACTGATATATAGGAGGACGTGTAACAGGGGTAGGTCATGTTAATGTCCATGTCATTGATATATAGGAGGACTTGTAACAGGGGTAGGTCATGTTAATGTCCATGTCATGGATATATAGGAGGACTTGTAACAGGCATAGGTCATGTCAATGTCCATGTGATTAATATATAGGAGGACTTGCAACAGGGGTAGGTCATGCTAATGTCCATTTCATTGATATATAGGAGGACTTGTAACAGGAGTAGGTCATGTTAATGTCCATGTGACTGATATATAGGAGGACTTGTAACAGGAGTAGGTCATGTTAAAGTCCATGTCACTGATATATAGGAGGACTTGTAGCAGGGATAGGTCATGTTAATGTCCATGTCACTGATATATAGGAGGACTTGTAACAAGGGTAGGTCATGTTAATGTCCATTAACATGGGGGTTGGGAGGGTGGTCTAATGGTTAAGGTGTTTGCCTTACAAACACAAGGTGCATGGTTTGAGTCTCACAAGGGATAATTGGCTAGGCTTAAAATGGCTCACAAGGGCAGTTAGCTTAGTACTAACCTATGAACCTATGAACCTATGAACCTATGAACCATGTCACTGATATATAGGAGGACTTGTAACAGGGGTAGGTCATGTTAATGTCCATGTCATTGATATATATGAGGAATTGTAACAGGGGTAGGTCATGTTAATGTCCATGTCACTGATATATAGGAGGACTTGTTACAGGGGTAGGTCATGTTAATGTCCATGTCACTGATATATAGCAGGACTTGTAACAGGGGTAGGTCATGTTAATGTCCATGTGATTGATATATAGGAGGACTTGTAACAGGGGTAGGTCATGTTAATGTCCATGTCACAGATATATAGGAGGACCTGTAACAGGGGTAGGTCATGTTAATGTCCATGTCGTTGTTATATAGGAGGACTTGTAACAGGGGTAGGTCATGTTAATGTCCATGTCACTGATATATAGGAGGGCTTGTAACAGGGGTAGGTCATGTGTATATCCATGTCACTGATATATAGGAGGACTTGTAACAGTGGTAGGTCATGTTAATGTCCATGTGATTGATATATAGGAGGACTTGTAACAGACATAGGTCATGTTAATGTCCATGTCATTAATATACAGGAGGACTTGTAACAGGGGTAGGTCATGTTAATGTCCATGTCACAGATATATAGGAGGACTTGTAACAGGGGTACGTTATGTTAATGTCCATGTCACTGATATATAGGAGGACTTGTAACAGGGGTAGGTCATGTTAATGCCCATGTCACTGATATATAGGAGGACTTGTAACAGGGGTAGGTCATGTTAATGTCCATGTCATTGATATATAGGAGGACGTGTAACAGGGGTAGGTCATGTTAATTTCCATGTCACTGATATACAGGAGGACTTGTAACATGGGTAGGTTATTATAATGTCCATGTCAATGATATATAGGAGGACTTGTAACAGGGGTAGGTCATGTTAATGTCCATGTGATTGATATATACGAGGACTTGTAACAGGGGTAGGTCATGTTAATGTCCATGTCACTGATATATAGGATGGCTTGTAACAGGGGTAGGTCATTTTAATGTCCATGTGATTGATATATAGGAGGACTTGTAACAGGGGTAGGTCATGTTAATGTCCATGTCATTGATGTATAGGAGGACTTGTAACAGGGGTAGGCCATGTTAATGTCCATGTCATTGATATATAGGAGAACTTGTAACAGGGGTAGGTCATATTAATCTCCATGTCATTGATATATAGGAGGACTTGTAACAGGGGTAGGTGATGTTAATGTCCATGTCATTGATATATAGGAGGACTTCTAATGGATAGGTCATTTTAATGTCCATGTCATTGATATATACGAGGACTTGTAACAGGGGTAGGTCATGTTAATGTCCATGTCATTGATATATAGGAGGACATGTAACAGGGGTAGGTCATGTTAATGTCCATGTCACTGATATACAGGAGGACTTGTAACAGGGGTAGGTCATGTTAATGTCCATGTGATTGATATATAGAAGGACTTGTATCAGGTGTAGGTCATGTTAATGTCCATGTCACTGATATATAGGAGGACTTGTAACAGGGTTAGGTCATGTTAATGTCCATGTGATTGATATATAGGATGACTTTTAAACAGGGGTAGGTCATGTTGATGTCCATGTCATTGTTATATAGGAGGACTTGTAACAGGGGTAGGTCATGTTAATGTCCATGTCATTGTTATGTAGGAGGACTTCTAACAGGGCAGGTCATGTTAATGTCCATGTCGCTGATATATAGGAGGACTTGTAACAGGGGTAGGTCATGTTATTGTCCATGTCATTGATATATAGGAGGACTTGTAACAGGGGTAGGTCATGTTAATGTCCATGTCAATGATATATAGGAGGACTTGTAATAGGGGTAGGTCATGTTAATGTCCATGTCACTGATATATAGGAAGACTTGTAACAGAGGTAGGTCATGTTAATGTCCATGTCATTGATATATATGAGGACTTGAAACAGGTGTAGGACACGGTGTAATTTATTCATAAAAATGGAAGAGTATTGGATCAAGTATTTATCCCTGTGGTAGAAATGAGTGGTTGCAGACAGTATATGACAGATCCAGTCTTCCCAGTAAAGGTTCTGTTTGCAAAGAAATCTCAGACCCACTGTGTGGCTTGAGTGCCTATGCCAGTGTTATCTATCTTGGCTGTTAATATTGAATGATATATCATGTCAAAGACTCCGGTCAGGTTAATAAAAATGGCATTGGTAAAATTTCCTTTGTCCATGTTGGTGAACATGTTGTCAGTTAGAATCCAGTGTACAATCAATGTACTCCTTCCTGACCAGAATCCAGATTGTCTGCTGGAGAGTAAATTATATTTTTCCAGATGGGATGTGAGTTTTCTACACATGATTTTTTTCAAGTATTTTGCCAAGGGTAGGACATCTATAGATGAACTGGTAGTGACTGATGGAGGAGGGTTTAGGATCTTTATGAACAGGTCTGATGAACGCCGACAAAGATTGTGGGCATGGTCTTCCTGTGAGGATAAGATTAAAGGTATGTTTTTTAGGTGGTGACAGTATAGTGTTTACAGTGATAAAGAAAACAAGGGCACAAACGGTGTGTCCCAGAGGGAAAGTTAAGTGGAATTTGTTCAAGTAATAGAGTAATTTGCTCAGCAGTGATTTTAGTAAAGTAGAGCGGGAGAAAGTACTTGGTGGTTGAACTCCATTTAGGAAGGAGAGGAAGGAATGTTAAGTGGTGTAGGGAGATTGGAGAAGCCTTTCAGAAACGAGAAGGTGTGAGATGCTGGCATGACAGGTAATATGTCCTGGTGAGGAAAGCTCCACTGGAGGAACATAGCTCTCCCTGAGATGTTATTTACTTCGTGCCAGAATTGTCTGGGAAAGTGTAGGAGTATGGTTGGTTTTGGTTTGAGGTATTTGGCTTTCTGTCTATGGGTTACCTGCTTGGTGATATTCCATATACTGGTAACATATTCTCTATTTTTGTTTGAAGGATATTTTCTCCAGGTTTTCCAGGCTTCATCTCAGACCTGCATTAAGGTTTTCAATTCGTTGGTGAGACACTCAATACTGATATGTTTAAATATTGAAGAGACTTTGAGAACTGAGTATTCTGAAGTGTTGGGAGAAGTTGACTGAGTTGATTAATTGTGATGTTGGGTTAGTCAAGCAAAGTATGGCTAACTAGTCTATGGTGGAGAATTAGGCTTGCAGTCTGGAAAGTGTGGGGGACTTGGTTCTCAAGGAAACCACCTTTCAGGGGCATTTGATTTTCAAGATTTGTTTGTGGAATGTGACTGAATGTTGGTAGTTGGGTGGTCAGAGAGGAGATGTTAGAAGACTGGGAGGTTATAATCTAGACTGACTGGTGATTTGTTTTTATATTAGGTCTGGTTGCCTCAGTAGTAGCGGGGGTAATTTCAGATTAACATGAAGTTCAGACATATGATGCTTGATAGGGCCAAGAAAGTTAAGGTTAAAGTCAGCAAAGATAATGCTGTGCTTTCTATGAGATGATGCAGCTGGAGTGTTATGCAGAAGAACTTTGAGTTTTGTAATTGTGGCGGGGGCTTGAAGGGGCACACAGTGTTATGCATGGGGAAAATAATATGATTGGCAGTTAAACAAGAATTCGGTTTGGCTCAATCAGTAGAGAGATTGACTTGGGTGTCCACAGAAAAGTTGGCTGCGGACTTCTAGGTTCATAGGTGTGTACTAGGCCAATGGCCCTGGACCCTTTACAAGCCTAGCCCATAGAAGTGCCCTGCCATCATGCCGCCTGACTTTAGTTCCTAGTGCCTCTATCAAGTAGAACCACTGGAGTGATCCCCGAAGGTGAACTTTCTATTACCCATCAAGATTTCTCTTGAAGAGGGGCAGCAAGGTGCTCTTCTTGACATGTATGGGAAGTCTATTCCAGAGCATAGGCAGTCTCTGGGTGAGGAATCTGTCCCTCCAGCATGTTCTGCTCATCGTAGTAATGAGGTTGAGGTCTCTGGAGCATGTGGTGCGGAGAGATTGGGATTTATTTAGATGTAGCATTTCTAACAGAGTGGGGTCAGACATGTATTACCATTACACCACCACCACCATTTAATTTTACAGGGTGGGAAACAAACTTGTAACCTGGAAAAGTGTACTGTTAATGTGACTGTGTGTGAGGCTAGCAATCCTTGCTGAATGGAAGTATGTTTGCTGGTAGTCGGGAAGGGACCTGCTAACAACAGAAATCAACTAGTACACAATTAGAAGTTGTTTAATTTTTTAACTATAAATACATTTTTAACTTTGTTTTTTGGGTGGGACATGCACTATGATGGGCTACAACAGAGTTTTTCTGGCACTTAGTACAGGTGAGTGTGGCTCTGAAATGCTAATGGACTGATTCCTGCTGCAGAAGCTTTCAACTGGATCTGGTAGTTGGGGCATAAAGTTAAGGCTGTGACCTGTAGTTCCTGTGGTACAGGGTTTGATTCACCTCAGTCCTCATTCTTCTACTCTCGTGTTTTGAGCAACTCATTTAATCAGACATTGTTACTGGGTCACCCATGAAAAGGGAGCATGTGTCCAGTAGGCCAATCTGGTTAACAAATAGGTGGTATTATTCCCTTAGCCTTAATGTATCTACCATGTAACTCTGACCAAGTCACTTCACCAGACACTGCTCCTGGGATGCCCCTGAAAAGGGACACTTGCATCTAGTAGGCTGTCCTGGATGGGCTAACAGGGAATTTGTCTTTTGAATCCTGCACACTTCACATAGCTGCTAATTAGTGAATCACTACATACTGTTTGACTATGAATCACAGTGCGTCTCTTTAGTTTAATGGCTTATCAGATACATTTTCAATAAATGTGAGTTTCAAAGGAAGATAAGTTTCTTGTTGTTCATGGTAAGTCCATTTTCAATGTGAGAGTTGTTTTGCTTTTTTGACAAATGGGTGTCGGTGTTTTGCCGTAAAATCTGAAATACAAATTTTAAATGAAATCCAAATCTCTGTGATCATTGTAAAAGTAAAGAAGAAAGTGAGTATGTGCACTGACAGGTTTGAGCAGTGTTTTTTGATAATGTTGAACAAGCAGCCAAGTAATGGGATATTGATATGCACCACTGCAAAACTCTAGGAAAGGCAAAATGGCTCCCAGTCAAGCAAATAACTGAATTCTTATTAGGCTGTCTACTATTCAGACTTGTATACAAACAAACATTCTCCCCATTAGCAGCCATACTAATATGACAAGCCCACAGGAATCAACCATTCAGCTCCCTAAGGACAAGCCCTGAAAATCAAGCTTCACTACACAGATCACTGCATGTCTGTTTTTGGCCTGAAATGCTGGGAATATATTCCCTCTTATCTCAAAGAAGTATATCATCATACTCCATGTTCTGGTTACAACTACAAGCTCATCTTCTGAAACTTTCTTAATGCCATTATGCTCCTGGCCACATAACCTAAGCACACCATATTCTGTCACTGTCTAATAATATGCTCTTTCTGTCTTTATTCTATATAGTCCTCTACATTTATATCACAGTAACCTTAAAATATAACTCTCTTGTATATAGTTGTTATAAATTCTTCATAATGCATAAGCTCCTTTGAACTTCAATCAGCTGTATTATGTAAAGAATTTTTCATACTGGATGATTCATTATACGTAGTGTATTGTTGCATATTATTGCATTACTGCAGCTTTGTTATACACATTGTATTGCATTGACACACTGTCTGTATTGTATAGATAAATATTACTGCTGTATTTTTCCTCAGGCTGAGAATTAAGTTGGTTATTTGCAATCAGTGTTCTACCCTGGTTAACATATTCAAATAAATAAATAAACAAATCAGCCTGCCCAGGGCCACATTTGACCATGGTCCATCTCAGCGAGGTATAGATAGAAAATTTTCTAATTGTGTTCTCTGTTCTATGAGCTAAGACAGCTCATAGAGTCATAGTTTGTTAGATCAGTACTAGGCTATCATTCCTGATGGCACATTTCAAATATAGCCAAGCTTCCCATTTGTCCCCTGTTGGGTTATCCCACAGGTGTTTTACTATCTTTGCCATAGCTATATTTAAATACTTCTTTTTTGTAGCACATTATTTTTGTTTGATTCTCACCTTCTGTGTACTAGGGATCCCTACTGTAAAATTGGCCAGTTATGTACTGTCTCTGTCCGTTATTTGGAAAGGGTTCAGTCCTGGGGTAAAAGTCCTGTTTCCCATCTGCTGGTCCAACTTATGCTTAAATAGAGTCATGGAAGGGCTTTGTTTTATTTATATGAGGGAGACTATTCCATAGTGGTGGTATCCTCTAGGATATGTATCTGTCCCTCCCGAATATTCTGTTTATGTTGCAAAAGAGGTCTCTGGAATTGGTATTTCTAATGCCATCTGATGAGCAGATGTTCTTCAGATCCATTACTGCTGGGTCATGGATTGTTTATAAGCCAAGCATATGTTCTTTCTTAGTAGTCTGTGAATAGTGTCAGAGCTTTGAGGCAGTCCATATAGGTCATGTGCCTTTGGCCTAGTATTGTTTTGTAAGGAACCTCTCTGGGCATCCCAGCTGTTGCAATAACCTGGACAAGTACATACAAAACAGGGCCCTGTACTCTATGAGGAGGCTAATGAGAGTTGTGTAAAGTGGGACAATGACTTTTATGGGCCTAGAGCCTATCCCTTTATTTATAAGCAGCACAATATCGATGACTTCCTTATGGAAGTTAACATGTGTTGGTTGAAAGCTGGGTCACTGTTAACTTAAGAGGCCATATTCCTGACTACTGTCTACTCTTAAGAGCCCTATTGTCAGTGTGATAATTCCCAGGGACACAATAATACATTTTTTGTCATTTAGTTTTAGTCCTTAACCCTGACACCAGTTATTTGTTTTGGACAAGCCCTCCTGTAGAATCACTGAGTCATTGAGGGATTCAATGACTGCTCCCTGTTTAAAGTCATCTGCAAATGTAGTAAACCATGAGCCCTTGACTATGACTTCTGAGAAGTAGATGCCAAATAACAGTGGCCGCAGAACAAAGCCACATGGGATTCCAATCGTGACAGGTCTTTCTGTTGAGGAGGTAAGCTCTATCCTGACTCCCTCTGTATTATCTGTGAATAAGTATCCAGTCCGTCAGGTGATGTAGGGGTTTAGTCTTAGTATGACAAGCTAATACAGAATGCCTTAGTGCTGTATAGTGTCAAAGGCTTTGGTTAGGTCAGGGTAGGCACTATGCACTGTCTTGCTTTCATCCATCACTGTGGTTACGTTTTCAAAAAAGTCCCCCAGGTTGTGCAGACATGACATACCATAAACAAAACCAAAGTGTAATGGGTCCAGTTTTTAGAGAAGCTGAGGTTGGAAAGTGTTGTTAGGTGCATGGAACTGGCCAATTGCATTAAGTGCTGTAGCTTCTTTAACTTCTCATCTAGGTAAATAGATTTAACTCTATAGCAATGACATGCAATTGTTCTTAATTTCCTATATACACAGTTCTTCTGTGACCTACTAACAAGGAATGCCATGGTACCTCAGTGTATATAGTTACTGACATAATGCTTGGAATTAATTTGTTTAGAAAGAATTATCTCGGCTTGCTGTTGCACTACTAATGTGTTACTATTTTATGTGCAACTACGTCCAGCTTATGACTGAAAAGGGTCATTGGACAGGTGCACTTAAGTGTACTTAACCATTTAGCAAGTGGAATGAATAAATACATATATGGGGATTCCTTTTAACAGTACGACACACAGGATATTAAATTATCATCACAGAGAAGTTTCTGTAATGCAGTGTTTATAAAAACTGGACTGCAGAAATTGTCTTATCTATGTGTCCTCCTTGTGTGTCCATCAAAGATATCAGACTCTTCCACACCTATACTAGAGAACCCATTCCCAGTTCTACTGTGTGCTAAGTAAGGCTTTACTAATGTCCTGAGTCAGGCCTAAATCTGAAAAGTCAAGGATGTATTCATCATATTGATCACTACTGCAGTAGCCTAAGCTATATGGGTTATATAGTGCCTGTCAGCTTCCAAAACTGTAAGGCACCTTCCAAGTGCCTGAACTGTCAGGCAGCTCAAACAAACAAATTTAGACACCAAGCCCTTCAGAGCTAACTTTATTGCTGCCAAAGAATACGCTCCTCTGAGCCTTTCGGGGATCGAAGGTCAGCTTGTGCTGTTTCTTTACTGGGTAGATAAGTTCCCTTTGGGGGAAAAACTTCCATTTAATAATTTTTCTTATTAGTTGTACTTTTGTTCAAGAAAGTTATTTTAAAGCTAAGAGATTGTGTTTTAATGGACTGTCATGACTGTACTTTAAACAGAACTCTACTTTAAGGGACTGAACTTTTAAACAAAAGTGGTCTTTTTTCCTGTCAGCTTAAAAGTTGTGTAAAGTAACTGAAAACCATTTTTTCTGTGGAGAAATTTTATGTTACTTTGTGGGGCTGGCAGGATTGTTTTAAACTGCTTTTTTCTGTGTTTGCCTAGAAACAAAAGTGACTTTTAAATACTTTTTTTATTTTACTGGCATTTGCTGCTTATTTTCCCTGAGAAAGAGGTGCCATTTTTGGCTTCACCATGGAACAAACAGTAGGTCCAATGATCAGTCCTTCTTTCTGCCACAAAAAAAAAAAAACATTAAGCAAAAATCTTTTGCCACTTCAGTAGGCTGGAAATTTGCCTCAGCTGGAGGTGGGTGACTCTGCTGGGGCCATCTGTTGTACCCCAGACCACTCATCTTGTACCCCAGATTCCTCTGTTGTATCACCTACAGCCACTATGGACTGGGGTTAGCCACATTCTCTGCAGCTGCTGGAGTCCCCTCTGTGTACAAGCGAGATACACTTTTGTCAGTCCTGGGAGGTGGAAAAGGGAAGTCTTCCCTGCTTTGTCAGAATGTTGTGTCCATCCCTGGGGAACCTGCTGCTGCCATTAATACCACTGTTGGCCCATTTTTCCTGTCAAAAGAAACAGAAAACTAAGCCTGTATCTATTCCTATTCAAATTTCCTTAGACAGAAGCAGTTTACTAGGTCTACCTCAAGATTTAATTCAGGCTTTTGATCCTTCTTGTAAGGTATTTTTTTATAAAAGAAAGAGAGATACTTTCTTTTCTGATAGAGATTCAGGATTCTGAATCTGAACAGGAGGATGAAGGGACAGATACAGGGGTCTCTCCTCAGGTTTCTGATTTAGACTCAAAGGAGAGCTCAGTTTCTAATTCTCCCTGTGGGGGGTTCTTTTCTCTGTGACTATCTCTAGAATGTGCCAGTGTTTTCACTGGGAGAACAATGAGGTTTCTAAGTCCCTCAGAGAATACTATGAACTGTTACAGAAGGAATTTCCCGAACCTACACCCATTCCTCCAGTTTTGCCTGCCATGGAGGATACATGTGTTACTGCCTGCAATTTTCCTGACAGTCAGCCAGTTGCCCTTAAAAGGACAGATAGGATGTATAAGATTTATAGGTAAGTACTTGGCTACCTGCCCTTGTGGGACATTTTAATACATTTTCCCTTTTTGTGTTCAAAATAACCTATCATATTTGTTTATAGATTGGCCTTAACCATCCCATGGTCGATAATTAATGTTATCCCTAATGATGATAACTGGGATATACCCATTGATAATTTGAGGGGACCCATGCATGTGATAAAGTATTTAGGAGCTGTCTCTGTCCATTAATACAAGGGACAGTTCTGAGGTAAATTTTCTGTTTCCCATCCATAGATCCAAGTTGCGCTGCTAAGTTTGTGGAAAAGGTGTATGTTTCTGCAACTTTGATTTTTCAGAATTTTGAACTGTAAGGCTCATATGTTTTGTCCTAATTGTGAAAGTATGATGAATGTTTTATCTGCAGTTTCTGATGAAAACTCTGCTTTAAATAATTTAATTTATTCTATTGTTCAAGTCACTTCTCAATATACACAGTGTGTGTATGACACTGTTGATACTTCAAGGGCAGTGGCCATTGGTGCTGTTTTGAGAGTTTGCATGGCTGTATTCCCAGAACCTCACAAACAATGTTAAAAAATGAGATTTTAAATTCTCCTTTGGACAAACCTTTAGTTTTTGGCCCTTCTGCACAGAGATGATCAAAAAGTGTGATGAAAGGGTTAAGCTGATATAGGGAAGCTCTAACATTTTTCAGCCATCCTTTTCCAAATTTTCCAATAGGTTCTCTAACTCCTCATCTAAATTTGGTCTCAACAAAATGCAGTTAAACAGACATTTAGGAAGAAATAGCAAGATGGTTCCAAAAAGAATTCTGGAAAATCCCATAACCAAGGGCAGTCCAATAAGTCAGAATGGCTATTTAAGACTTTGCCCCCCCCCACCCCGGCACCCCTTTTTCCCTTCCAGGAAGTCTGAGTCTCTACTTTTTTATTTGGCAACAGATAGGTTCAGACAAATGGGTTCTGAAGATCATTCATCAAGGTTACAAACGGCAATTGGAGGAAATTTCAAGAGGGTAATTATGCATCCTCCAAACTAGGCTTTTATTTCCACCTGTCCTTTAAAACATGCTGTCTCATAGAGTGATAGAACCAGTTCCTCTCTTCCAGGTAGAAAAGGGAGTTTATTCAAAAATGTTTTAGTGCCAAAGAAAGAAAATGCTTGGAGATCAGTTCTGGGTTTTTCTTTCCTAAAGCTGTTTGTGATAGTTCCCACATTCAAAATGATGTCACTTCACAATCTGTTGCCTCTTCTTCCTCATTCAAGTTTCCTTGCAACACTAGATTTTGAAGATGCTTTTCATCAGATTGCTATTCATCCAGATTTCAGGTGTTTCTTAAGGTTTTGTGTGTTTGGATCACATTATCAGTTCTCTGTCTTACCCTCACAGGATTGTGTTTTTGAGATGCCAGCTGGACACCACAGTTTAAACAGTGTTTATTCCACAGGAAAAATAGATCAAGCCACCTCACAGCAAGAGGTTCTCTGGTTCGATTCTCGGCTGGGGAGCCTTCTGTGCGGAGTCTGCATGTCCTCCCTGTGGTAGCGTGGGTTTCTTCCAGGTGCTCCGGTTTCCTCCCACATCCCAAAGACATGCAGTAGGTGGATTGGACACTCTAAATTGGCCCTAGGTGTGAGTGTGTGCATGTGTGTGCCGTCTGTGGAAGGTTGGGTGCTGGGCTGGCAACTCGACACTGTAAAGCTCCACTGCCAATCATGACCAGACAGGTGATCCACTGTGGCGACCCCTAACCGGGAAAGGTTGAAAGAAGAAGAAGATGTAGATCTATTTATAGAGTTTTCCGCTCAGATTTTGGTCACTGCAAGGGAGTACCTCAGGATTTTGGGTCTCTTGGCTTCCATGATTTTCATGATACCCCTAGCAAGATTCCACATGATAAATATATAGTGGTATCTGAAGTCTCTTTCATCCCAGCAATAACATTCTCTGTCTTTTCAAATCATACTCTCTGGTTTGTCAGAAGAGAACTCATTTGGTAGAGACAACAGGTATCCTTAGATCCAGGGCTCCCCTTTTTTTCTAATCTGTTCCAAAGCAGTCACCACAGACATCTTGGGCTTTGCTTCCAGTTTCAGGAGAGATAAAAGTGCTAGGTGTGTTGGACGCAAAGGAAAGATGCAAGCACATAAATACAAAAGAGATGCTTACGCTGATCAAGTCACTCAACTCTCTGAATCATCTTTGGTCACCAGGACATCTTCAAGTTGTTAGAGACAATACAACAGTCATATGGTACATCAGCAGGGAAGGGGGAGCCAGGTCATATCCCCTTTGCAGACTAGTTGTGTTACCTTGCAATAGAGATTTACAACACAATATCACCCTACAGGCATCCTACATTCCATCAGAGCAAAATTGTGTGGCAGACTAGCACTGAACAGGACAAGGGCAGACACTCACAAATGGAAACTAGACTGGGGGGGGGGGTCTTCCAAGATTTCATCCACCTATGAGGAGTTTAAGTAAACCTCTTTGCCTCCTGACTGAACAATCAGCTGGCAAGATTCTGCTCCAGGAATCTATGCAAGAAGGCCTGGAAGCCAGATGCCTTTCTTTTTCTTTGGATAGGAATGTTTCTGTGTGCTTTTCCACCCTTTCCACTAATATCCAGGGTATTCCTTAAGATTCAAAAGGAATCCCCCAAGGTCATTATGGTGAGTCCCTTTTGGCCCAGACACCATGGTTCTCCCTTCTTTTGGAAATGGCCTGAGACATTTACCACAAGCTTTCTCACAGACTGGATCTGCTTTCACAAGAACAGGGCTTTTTGATTCACTCGGACACAAATCAACTTCAACTGAGTACCTAAATGATAGGGTCTTATTTCTTTTTAGGCACCACCTTACTGAGGATGTGCAGCAGATACTAATGGAGGTAAATAAACTACTACTAGGAAATCCCATATTAGCAAATGGAAAAAGTGTTCTAGTTGGTGCCGGCAGCATAACCATGACCAATTCAGTTGTTTTCTGGCTTTACAATATTTCTGTGAGTTACTATTCTATGGCCTTTCTTATTCCTCTGTCAAGGCTAACTTATCAGCCATTTCAGCATGTCTGCCAATGGATCCCCCTCTTTTAATGCATTCTCATGTAAAAATGATTTTGAAAGGGTGTTTTCCTAAGAGGCTCCAAGAAAACCGGTGGCCCCTCCTTGGTATCTTAATTTTGTGTTACAGAAGCTAACGCTTGCTCCATTTGAACCAGCTAACCTGCTGACCTGAGGTTCTTGATATAGGAAACAGTTAAACTTATTGCTCTGACCGCTTCAAGAAGAGTATCATATAGTGAATCAACCCTAGGTCTTTTTCCACAGGCACAAGTTTTCTTTGAGAATGAATCCTTTTATTCCTAAAGTGGTATCCGTGTTTACTTGAAGCCAAACTATCCATCTGCCCATTTTCATTTCTCAACCCAAAAAGGGAGGGACAAAGGGATGTCCACAGACAACTCAAGTACTATCATGATGGAACTAAATCTTTCAGATATTTGGATCAATTGTTCATTTCTTGTGAAGGTAAGAAGGGACAACCTGTGTCAAAACAGACTATTTCCAAATGATTGTCTAATGCTGGTATATTTTATTATACTCACCACAACAAAACTATTCCAGGTAGGATCAAGGCCCACTCTACCAGGGCCTTGACTTCATCTATGGCATTTTGGAAAAGGTTGGATTCAGAAGTATTCTAGAAGAAGTAACTTGGTCCTCTTTTACAAAGCACTATAAACTTGACTGCTTCTCTAGGTCTAGATCGGCTTATCAGGAGCCATTCTTCAGGGGCTTTTGGACTCTTCTCCTTCCATTTCTCAAATGCAGTTAGCTAAGGTAATCTACCCATATAGCTAAGGCTACTGCAGCTGTGATCTATGTGATGAACATGGTAAGTTGTATAAGATGACCTTGCCATAACAGCAGAAGTTCAAATGATCACTGTTGTGGAAGCCACTCCCTCCCAATTCCCTTGCATTTTAGTATGTTGTTTATGCCAGGGTGTGGTTATTTATTTTTCATTTTTCCTAGCATTGTCCTTTTAGGGTTCAGCTTCCCTCTCTCTGTTGGCAGGAACGGTCTGAAGTGATTGGCACCCAAACTTGTCTTTTAGTCAGCTCAGCTCGAGTTGCCTGATGGTTTGGGCCAATGAAAGGAGCCATGAAGGTTTGAAAACTTCCCAGCTGTTATATCCCTGACAGGGTATAGTCCATATAGCAAGGCTACTGCAGCAGTGATCATTCAGTCATCTACTGCTATGGTAAGTTTATTTACACAACTAATTTCTTATGTGTGTTTTCTGAAGGGCTTCATAGTTGTGCTAATAGTAGAAATTAGTGAAGATCAGGTAGAAAAGGTGTGCATGCTGAGATGGTGGGTTAACAGTGGTGAGATCTATAAGATGGACTTGTAATCTTTCTAGCATATGGTGAAGGAGAGTGAGAGAGAGAGAGAGAGAGAGAGAGAGAGAGAGAGAGAGAGAGAGAGAGAGAGAGAGAGAGAGAGAGAGAGAGAGAGAGAGAGAAAGTGAGAGAGAGAGAGAGAGAGAGAGAGAGAGAGAGAGAGAGAGTACTAAAGGTAGAAGCAGTCAGAGGAGGCATCCATTCCCTGAAAGTCTGTGTCAAAGACTAGAACAGAATTCTTTCCTTCGGGTAAAGGCAAACTAAGGTACTAAGTGCCCGTATTGACTAGTTTAGCAGTCTAGCATGTAAAAATGTTTGCATCAATATAAACTGTCTGTCTTCAAATCCCGTGGTTTCACTTTATTTACAAGTCAACACAAGCAGAGGTATAAAGAAAAAGAAAATCATTCATTTACTGCTCCTTTTTCCAGTGTTCAGTTCAATAAATTCAGTGTTCCACAATACCTAAGAGCTGACCAAGAAACAAAAGAAGTACTTCAGACTTTCAGTCTTTTCATTTGATAGTCTGTTGGCCCTACAGACAAAAAGAAATTCCAACAGTTTCTTAGAACATTAATTCCTGCTTCTTTTTTTCCAGTTTTCTGGGACACCTTTCCAAACATGCCTTCATCTTTCACCTGTAGCACCATAGTAGCAGCTTTTCAATGCCTTGTCTCAACCCAGATGTCAGGAATCTTATTTCTTCTATGGGTGTTGGCCATTATATACCCCAAGATACATCTGCCCTTTTTTGGTTACCATGGAGAGTTACTCTCTAGTTTGCCTGCCTAATATGTATTTCTCAGCAACTCTGCAGTTGTCTTTCAAGACACACCACAAGTACAAACAGATGATGCAGTACCATCACAAACAGAATGCTCCTAGATTCCGCAGTTATTAGGCCAGAATATGTAAACTGTAGGGGTGGGGTCTGAGGTGCACTTATGACAAAATACATTCAAGCTAATGACAGGTTTGTTATTTGAACATGTAGTGTAAATGCAGGAAATCTCATAATGGGGAGGGAACAAAAAGATGAGGTCAGGTGAAAACAAGTTCCAAACTTACAGCAATAAAGAGTGATGTAAAATAGCAACACAATATATAAAAAGAATTCAGAAGTGATCCACTAAAGTGGGGTATGTTGTAAATGGGTGCCAGCATGACGTGACAGAGATGGACGTGGAGTATCTTGTAAATGGGAGCCAGCGTGACAAAGACATATGTGGAACATGTTGTAAATGGGTGCCGTGTGACAGAGATGCACGTGGAGCATGTTGTAAATGGGTGCCAGCATGACATGACAGACATGGACGTGGAGCAGCTTGTAAATGGGTGCCAGTGTGACAGAGATGCATGAGAAGCATGTTGTAAATGGATGCCAGCATGACATCACAGAGATGGATGTGGAATATATTGTAAATGGGTGCCAGTGTGACAGAGATGCACATGGAGCATGTTGTAAATGGGTTCCAGTGTGACAGACATGCACTTGGAGCATGTTGTAAATGGGTGCCAGTGTGACAGAGATGCATATGAAGCATGTTGTAAATGGATGCCAGCATGACGTGACAGAGATGCACATGGAGCATGTTGTAAATGGGTTCCAGTGTGACAGCGATGTGCGTGAAGCATGTTGTAAATGGGCGCCAGTGTGATAGAGATGCATATGAAGCATGTTGTAAATGGGTGCCAGCATGACGTGATAGAGATGCATGTGGAGCATGTTGTAAATGGGTGCCAGTGTGACTGAGATGCATGTGGAGCATGTTGTAAATTGGTGCCAGTGTGACAGAAATGGAAGTGAAGCATCTTCTAAATGGGGGCCAGTGTAACAGAGAGGCACATGAAGCATGTTGTAAATGGGTGTCAGTGTGACAGAGAGGCACGTGAAGCATGTTGTAAATGGGGGCCAGTGTGACAGAGATGCATGTGGAGCATGTTGTAAATTGGTGCCAGTGTGACAGAAATGGAAGTGAAGCATCTTCTAAATGGGTGCCAGTATGACAGAGACAGACATGGAGCATGTTGTAAATGGGTGCCAGTGTGACAGAGATACACACGGAACATGTTGTAAATGGGTGTCAATGTGACATTGATGCACAAACAGCAGAACACTTGTAGTTTATATGATCTGCCACATTCCTTAACCAGAATTCATATACTTGGTCTTTTCTAGCTCTTATCATTGATAAAAGGTACTTACATAGTTAAGAAGTAATATGGTAGTCCTGCCACATTTATTAGACGTGGTTAGGAAATATTAAAGCAACAGCCATCTTGTTTTGAAGTAGTAGCCTTTAAAGATGTCAGGTATTTTCTGTCTGAAATCTCCCCTTTTCTTTTTTTAACTTTACTGGCATAATACAAAAAATAAGAAATACAAAAAAAAATCAGTTAAAATAAGAAATACAAAAACATCTAGGTTATTATTATCCTTGAACATGTATGCAAACCTGCATAAGACAATTGCCTTATCTTTCATAAAGATTTGCAAAATTAAGGTCAGGCTATAGTCAACTCGGGGGGAGTTATGAGCTGGAATGGAGCAGGATACTGTGGACAGACTTCACTTCAGTATAAAGGGAGCAATGCTGAGAAAGAAATTTAGGAGGAATATTGAAAGCAGCATGTATTTAACTTTGGTAGAAAGTAAGGGGTGGGACACAAAGGTGAAAAAGTACTGAAGCATCTGAAGGAGCATGTGAAGGACATAACAAGATGAGATGGGAATGGAAACGGCTGCGGCAGTATGAAGGACTCTTGGGAAATGTAGAAATGTGGAAAACAAGGAAAAGGAGCAAAAAAGTGATAGTGAACATTCATGCTGTGCTATCCCAGAAGCAAGGGAAAACAATGAAGGTAATGCTGGAAAAGGTGAACTTTAACATCATTACAGAGATTTGGTAATAGAAAAAAAGGACTGGCTGTGAAGATATGTGAAGGCTGCCAGCCTAGCCAGATAGAATTTTGTAGATAATCCTGTCATTTGTAAATATTAAAACAAGCCACAAGCTTGTTTTCTTAAATGGAAGAAAATGATGTTAAATGTTGAATGTCAAAAATGTAACAACAGTGCACTCTGCTGGAAGAAAGCTGATAGGTCAAACCTTGTTTGATCTCAAACTCGGAGCCTTGATGTCTAAACCAGTAGGTTCTTTCTATTGTTTTGAGACCAGAGTTAATTGCTAGAATTTGTATGTATAATATCTTTTACTGCTGTAGCTTCCTGACCAGGTGCAATATCAAAAGGGCTGCTAAACTCTGAGGTTCTGTTAGCCTGGGAACCAGAGAATTGTTAAGAATGGTGTAATCTAAAATGAGTCAGCAGTATGTGTTATCAATTTAAGGACAGGGAGACTCAGAGCATTTTGCATTTGTCTTCAGAACATCCAACATTGCTGGCACTGCTTTGCTCCATATGTAAGTTTATTTTAGAACTGTGTTCGCTCTTAGATATAGCTAGGAAATAGGAATATTAGACTAGTTGTTTTCTGTACTGATGTCAGAACTATTCTACTGTATTATTTTAAACATTTTCCTATGATATCTGAACTCTTGACTAGCACTGTGTAGTAAGAAGTATTGTTTTGTGTTTTTATTATTTATTATTAAATATTTTTGCACCTTTCAACTGTGGCTGTTTTGCATAGATAAAATTTAAGCTCTGGAGTACATTGCATGTATATAGTGATACTGTACTGAGCCACTCCAATAAGCCTTGCTGTTCAGTTATACTTACCATTTGGATAATAATATTGCACAGTAATAATTGGACACCCCTTGATAAGGGCCTTATTAGAAGCTTATATTAGTGGTTGATGGCAGTGATTACTACCTTATAGTCTGGACAGAAGGGGCACAGCTAGTGAACCTGTGCCAACCTTCCCCAGAAGTGTCTGTGGGGTTGTATATAAATCATATCTCAAGTGTGTGTGTGTGTGTGTGTGTGTGTGTGTGTGTGTGTGTGTGTGTGTGTGTGTGTGTGTGTGTGTGTGTGTCGGCTACTTGGGCAGGGACATGAAGCACAGGTTGGACAGAGAGGGTGCTGGAGGTTTTAGCTTGACCACTAGGGTGAGATCTACACCCTACAGCTGTGCCAGTGGGGAGTCTTATTGGGCATCTGGAGAGAAAGGGAGAAGCCAGCCCCAGACTGACCTTGATCTTGGTGTGCTCTTAAGTGAAATTGTAATTTACTGTGTGTGTATTTCATAGTTTCATAGGTAGGTACTAGGCTATTGGCCCTAGGGCCTATATAAGCCTAGCCAAACAGTACCCTGGCTTTTGCCACCCAAGAAAATGATTTCCCTGTGCCTCTGTCGAGCAGAGCCACAGAAGTGATCCCCAAGATGAATTTCCTATCTCCCATCCAATCATCAAGATTTTTCTTGAAGAGTACTAATGAGGATCTTTGCTTGATATAGATAGGTAGTTTGTTCCAGAGTATGGGAAGTCTCTGGGACAGGAATATATCCCTCCAGCATGTTCTGTTTATTGTGGTGAGAAGGTTTAGGTCCTGAGAGCATGTAGCTCGGAGGGATTGGGATTTCTTTAAGTGGAGCATGTCTGACAGCTCTGGGTTTGACATAGCTTTGTATGTTAGCCAGAGATCACCTCTGAGTAGGCGATATGCGACAGAGTAAAGCTGAAGTTTTTTGAGATGGTCTGCATAGGGCATCTGTTTGAGGCTGGTAATCCTCTTTGTCAGGTATTTCTGCGGCCTTTCCAGTTGTTTTAGATGTCTTGTGAGGTGCATACCAAAAGGGGAGTTGTACTCCATAATAGGTCTAATGAGTGATGAGTAGAGGGAACAATGACCTCTTTTCCTGGATGAGAAACCTTTTTTGATTAGGTGTGCCACGTAGAAGGATTTACTGACTACTGTGGCGATGTGATTATAAAAGGAGAGACTACTGTCCACCTGTGTCCCAAGGTCTCTTATCACACTTTCGGTGTTAAGTGGACTACCACCAATGTTGTAGTTCATGGGTACAGAGTTTTTACCAAAAGGGATGACAATGCACTTTTTGGCATTGAGCTTTTGGCCATGGCTTTGACACCAAGCATCTGTCTCAGTGAGGCCCTTTTGTAGGATGCCCACATCATTAGGAGTTATGGCTCCTAGTTTGTAGTCATCTGTGAACTTTGTTAGCCAAAGACCTTCTGTGTTAGCCTGTACTTCAGAGAAGTAGATACCAAACAGGAGAGGACCCAGGACTGAACCCTGTGGTACTCCACTTGTCACTGGTCTGAAGTTGGATTTAGAGTCTGCTATTTTCACAGTGTAGGTTCTATCAGTGAGCCAGGTGGCAACCCACCTTGTGACATAGGGATTTATACCTAGTTTAGTGAGTTTATCTATAATTCTAGAGTGGGGGATGGTGTCAAAAGCCTTGGCTAGATCTGGATAGGCCGTGTGAACCACCTTACCCTCATCTACGGCTTTGGTGACCACTTCAAAGAAGTCTATCAGGTTTAGGAGACATGATTGCCTTTTACAAACCTGAACTGGGTAGGGTCCAGAGTTTGGAGATTACCAATGTCATTGTTTATAAGTTCCATGATGATACGTTCCAAAGCATTGCAGACCAGGCTCTTCAGGCTAATGGGGCGGTAGTTCCCGGGGTCTGTGGTAGCTCCACATTTGTGGAGTGGGATAGCCATTGCTGTGCACCATTCAGTGGGTACAAAGCCTGAGGTGAGGCTATGATTGAACATGGTACTTAGGTGGGGTGCCAGTTCATTCTGTAGTTTGTGTAGAACGCAGCCTGGGATGTTGTCAGGTCCCATGGATGCTGTGTTCTTGGCTTTGGAGAGTGTGTTTTTTTTATCTGTGTAGCCATGATTACAGGAACTTTGCATTCTTCCAGTATAGGGATGGGCCTTTTAGGGGGTGAGAGAGGGGTAAAGTTAGCACTGAACCTATCTGCCAGGATGTTAGCAATATCAGTTGGTTCTGTATAATTTGTGCCATTGTGCTGTAACTCAGACAGATATGAGTGTTGCCATTGAGATTCTTGACATAGCTATAGAATGTTTTGTGGTTGTCTTTAGAATCAGTGGCAATTTAGTTTTCGTAACTAGCTTTGGAGGATTTTATGAGGGATCTCAGCTTCTTACTGAGAATGACCACAGAGTTCCTCCAATCGTGGGATATTACTCTTTTTTGTAACAGTTTCTTTCTTCTGTTGTAGAGTTTGTTTATGGCAGGGGACCACCAGATTGGCTTCCTTTTTTTGGAGGATTGCATCTTGGTTCTGTTAGGGATTGCATGATCCATGCACTCATGTAAGTGCTTATAAAGTGCATTTGTATAAGATTCAGCAGTCATACCTCTATTGTCCATCAGCATGGGTGTCGTGAAGTTTGCCACTTCTGTCTTAAGAAGCGTGAAGTTGGCTTTGGAGAACTTTTTTACCGTGGTTTCCCTAATGGGGGTGGGGGTGGATTGTGGATGTCTAGGGTGATTAGCTTGTGGTTGGATCTGACCAATGAGGAATTGACCTCTGGTGTGGAACACCGGTTGTCCATGTTGGTAATTACCAGGTCTAGGATATTGCTGCCCCAGGTGGGGATGTGGATAAGTTGATCCAAAGCATTGGAATTTATGAATTCCAGAAAACGTTGAGTACAAGAGTTGGTATACGAGTAGTTTTCCCAGTTAATGGTGGGGTAGTTGAAATCACCCATTATTAGGGTGTTAGGTGGTACCCTAATATTTTCCAGTGTATAAAGATATGAGGAGTGGGAATCCTGGGGCATGGTGGGGGATCTGTAGCAAGCTACAATTTAGATTGCGGTCTTGCCCAGAGTTAGTTGCACTTGGATAATCTCAGATGCATTATGCTGAACAACTAGCCTGGAGGTGTGGATATCCTTAATGAATATGGACATGCCTCCACCTTTAGTGTTTTGGTCCAGGTTAGGTGGCCGAAAGGTGTGGTATGAATTATAGCCTGGTAATGCAGGGGTGCTCTCTGGAGCATTCAACCAGGTCTCTGTCACTGCACAGAAGTCAATGTTTATTATCCTTCCCAATATGGGCCAGTGCCCGGGCATCACATATTAATTGTTTGGCAGTGGTGGGATATCCACACCACATATTGGTTGGCACATATTAATTGTCTTGTAGTGGTGTGGATAGTGAATTCCTGTGGGTCTATATCACCATTTCAAATGGTGAAAACTCTGAACACCGTTTAATCGAACTCAACAGTTCAGACTCAATAAACAGCGAACTCATGGAACTCCGATTTTTTTCCCCAGGGAAAAAAATCACTGCTCCGTGAAAAAAAAATTAGCAACTTTAAGCACAAACAAAAGTGGAGGGCTTTGCTCCACACCCCCCCCCCCACACACCCCCTACTTACATATACAAACTCTGAGATCGCACCACAGTGGAGGAAACAGCAAAGCCCAAATACGGCCTACTGATTTTTTTCCCTGAGAAAGAAATCTGTGTTCCATGAGTTCGCGGTTTACGGATTTTAAACTGTTGAGTTCGATTAAACAGTGTTCGGAGTTTTCACCATTCAAAATGGTGATATAGACCCAATTCCTGTAGCTTGTGTACAGTGGTTACTGAAGGTGTTTTTGTACTCTAAATCAGCCATGCAGTGAATATTCATAGTTCAGATCACAACTGTTTTATTTCTTTTGTGAGCTTAGTTAGTCAGGGAGAGCAGGCAAGCATGTCAGCAGAGGAGTATGGAAAGCTGACAAGGAGCAAGTTGGCTGAGATTTGCCAGGATAAAGGACTGGCGCAGGGAAACCTGACTAAGGCAGACATGATTGCAGCTTTGGTCACAGCTGCATCAGAAATCAGCAACCAGGAGGATGATCAGACTGGCCGTGGAGATGTACAACACTCAGGGAATGGACAGCTCAACCTTTGTGCAGATGACTTAAAAATCCATCTGGAGCTAAAGAGACTTGAGTTGGAGGCCAGGCATTTAGAAATGGAAGCTATGTAGAAGGACAGGCAGAGGCAGCATGAAAAGGAGATGCTGACTCTTCGCCAGAGTCATGGAGGTAATGGAGAAGGGAGTAACCAGACCCCAGAAGCACAAACAGTCAGTAAATTTCTTCTGCAGTTTACAGAGGGTGATAATTTTGATAGTTTCATTCATGTGTTTTAGAGGATATGTAAACAGTATGATGTTGACCAAAGGCTCAGGGTATGGTTCCTGACCCCCTTACTCTATGGTAAAGCTGTAACTGTGCTGCTTAAATTAACTTATTGTGAATGTTTTGATTATACTGCTGTTAAGAATTGCTTGTTAGAATTTTTTAAGCTACCACCTGAAACTTATACAAAAAAGTTTTGTGAATATAGACACAAGGCAGATGAAAGTGTATGTGAATATGTTGCTGAACTGAGCACTTATTTTCATAGGTGGGTGAGTTAATGTCAGGTCACCACTTTTTAAGGACCAGCAGACCTTTTGATGAGAGAACAAGTCTTTAGCACTGAGGACATGAGGATCTCGTTAGCTAATAGACAATGTAAACAAAGGCTTTCAAAATGAGCAGATGAAGAAATCAAACAGCTGCTAGGTCTCCAAAAAGATCCTTTAATGTAACCAGGCAAAGTAAAAATCCACAATATCTTCCAAGTGCTTTCACTCGACCACATGCGAGCTTTCTCAAGGCAAACAACATTGCTGGAAGATCATTCACATTAAATACTTCCAGAATCATCACATGACTTCCTGTGAACCTTTCCCAACAGGAAAATCCCCATATAAGGAAATTCTAAAATACATTCTTATTATCATTAAAAATAATTCATTTTCTAAAAATGTCTTGGCGCCTGAATAGCATAATAAACTTAAAATTGAATACAAATTATTAAAATGTGTCATAAAACAATTCTGTAAAATGTTTTTATAGTTTTATAATACAAATAAGTGCAGTAACCCCTTTTAACCATCGGGGTGAAATCAAAATTCCAAATTAAAACCTAGAGTTACTAACTGGCATTGTAAAACATTTCTTATCTGAGTTGCCAATGTATAACATTCCATATATCATATTATAAAATCTTATGGATTCAAAAGTGAATAAAACAATAGACGTCATGTTCTGCTAAACTGTGTTATAGACGAGCTTGTCTCAATTTCAAAACACTAGTGATGTTGAGGGTGTCATTCAGACCTGGGTATCTAGTAACGTCTAACCGGAGCTGCCAAAATAGCTCACGGTATTCTAATTTTGACTCCCAACTACCCCCTCTTATATCCGGTTGTACCTGTTCCAACACCATAAACTTTATGTCCATGTCCTTACACGTCAAGGAGTGTTTATAAAAGGCATTACTTTCCTTCCTTACATTGATGTCATTGAAGTGTTCGTAAACCCTTTTCCTAAACACCCTTTCGGTTTTCTCAATGTAAAAAGCATGGCACGTAACACAGCAACCAAGATAGATCACAACCTTGGATCCACAGTTAAAATGTTTGTTGGAACAGAACTTAAATCTTCTAGAGGGAAGGTAGTAGGACCCCGAATTTAGCATAGCGTGACATTGCTTGCACATCCCACAGGGATAAGTGCCTAATTTCTTTCTATTGTGATTCTGTATAAACACTCCTTGACGTGTAAGGACATGGACATAAAGTTTATGGTGTTGGAACAGGTACAACCGGATATAAGAGGGGGTAGTTGGGAGTCAAAATTAGAATACCGTGAGCTATTTTGGCAGCTCCGGTTAGACGTTACTAGATACCCAGGTCTGAATGACACCCTCAACATCACTAGTGTTTTGAAATTGAGACAAGCTCGTCTATAACACTGTTTAGCAGAACATAACATCTATTGTTTTATTCACTTTTGAATCCATAAGATTTTATAATATGATATATTGAATGTTATACATTGGCAACTCAGATAAGAAATGTTTTACAATGCCAGTTAGTAACTCTAGGTTTTAAATTGGAGTTTTGATTTCACCCCCGATGTTTAAAAGGGGTTACTGCACTTATTTGTATTATAAAACTATAAAAACATTTTACAGAATTGTTTTATGACACATTTTAATAATTTGTATTCAATTTTAAGTTCATTATGCTATTCAGGCGCCAAGACATTTTTAGAAAATGAATTATTTTTAGAAAATGAATTATTTTTAATGATAATAAGAATGTATTTTAGAATTTCCTTATATGGGGATTTTCCTGTTGGGAAAGGTTCACAGGAAGTCATGTGATGATTCTGGAAGTATTTAATGTGAATGAACTTCCAGCAATGTTGTTTGCCTTGAGAAAGCTCGCATGTGGTCGAGTGAAAGCGCTTGGAAGATATTGTGGATTTTTACTTTGCCTGGTTACATTAAAAGATCTTTTTGGAGACCTAGCAGCTGTTTGATTTCTTCATCTGCTCATTTTGAAAGCCTTTGTTTACGTGCTTCCGGGTCCTGTGGTGCCAAGTGATTTTTATTCTTGGTTTGATTTTGCTTTTAGTTTTGGTGTCTAATAGACAATGTGCTACTTCAGAGGAGCTGGGGAAGAAGGGAATACCTAGCAAGGAGGGCATCCCTGCACAAGAAAGGGAGCCCCAGTACTGCTCATGGGTCTAAAGGAATCCATCATGGGCAGCCCAGACTGCTCCAACAGAATCTGCCAGTAGTAGCTGAAGCTACTAGTCCAGGTACACATCCAGGACCTAGGGTTAAATGTTTTGAATGCAACCAGTGGGGCTATGTGGCATACAGATGTCCACGGAGGCAAGGTGGGGAACAAAAGGTGAGAGAGCCAGTAAGTGGGAAAGACAAAATGCCAATAGTAGATTGTCTTGAGGCAACAGGGGTACCGAACTACCATCCAGCTGATGTCCTAATAGAGAAGGATTTTAATGAGGCCGTACTATACTATATGTTAATGCAGTTACACGCAGTCAGACATCGAGACAAGCATGTGGGTCTGATATCCTGGAGGAGACCCAGACAGACCACATACTTGCACCCAGGACTGGTGAGGTGATTATTTCAGGAAGGGAGCTACTCTGTAGCAGTGAGACTGAAGGTGAGCCACAGCTGCTTGTGGGTACTGATGTTCCCTTGGACAGAGTGAGTAGTAGTACCCAGGCTGACAGTGAGGCACTGCTGTTAGAGGATGCCAGACTTCCTGTGGAATGGGAGCTAGAAAGGGTTACAAAGAGAGAGTTGAGACAGGCTCAGCTCTCAGACCCTACACTGCAAAGCCTGAGGCAGTAGCTAGTGAGGCACCTGATTCTCAAGGGAAAGGGGAATCTGTATACTGGGACAAAGGGCTGTATAGAGAGTGGACCCCTGAGGGAGGGTTAGAGGGTGAGAGGGTACAGCAGTTGGTAGTACCTAGAGCCTACCATCTGGTGCTTCTAGCCATAGCCCATGATATTCACTTTGCAGGTCATATGGGCACAAAATGTACAAAGAGACACATTATGCAGAACTTCTATTGGCCTGTAATTTCCAGAGATGTAACAGAGTACTGCAGGATCTGTGAGCAGTGCCAAAAGGTAGGCAAGGCAGGGACAAGGTGAGACCTCCTTTGATCCCTTTGCCTGTGATTGAGGAGTTATTTCAAAGGGTTGCTATGGATATTGTGGGGCCTCTGAGTACCCCAACCTCCACAGGGAAAAAGTATATTCTAGTGGTAGTAGATTATGCTTACACGATACCCTGACCCTGACCCTAACCTTTGTCCTTCATTGAGGCATAAAAATTGGCAAATGCTTTGTTAGAGATTTTCAGCAGGGTAGGTTTCCCAAAAGAAATACTGACTGACAGAGGTGCCAATTTCATATCAGACCTGCTGGCTTGTCTGTGGACATACTGTGGGGTGAAGCACCTGAAGACCACCCCCTCCCATTCCCAAACTAATGGTCTTGTTGAGAGGTTAAACTCTACAATAAAGTTCATGCTGCAGGCATTTGCAGACCATTTTAAGAACAAATATTTGTCCCATCTGTTTGCTTACAGAGAGTTTCCACAGGAATCCACAGGTTTTTCACCGTTTGAATTGTTGTATGGGCATAGGGTGATGGGACCTCTAGATTTAATTTGAAGGGAAGGTGAGTGTGACCCTCACAAGGAGTCTGTTGTGGCATATGTCCTAGACCTCAGGACAAGGCTCAAGAAACTCATGGGTTTGGCCCAGGAGAACCTGGCAGAAGCCCAACAACAGAAAAAGGTATGGTATGACAGGAATGCTCAAACTAGAGGGTATGCTGTAGGACAGCAGGTAATGGATCTCATTCCTGTCAGACACAACAAGCTGCAAACAGCTTGGGAGGGACCCTACAAGGCGGTAAGAAAGGTAAGTGATGTTAACTACATGGTGGAACTGCTAGCAGGAGGCAGGGGCACAAACTGTATCATGTTTACATGATGAAACTTTACCATGATAGGCAGGCCGTTGTGCTGAGTATTTTCAGTAGCTTACAGGAGGAGTCTCAGGGAGAACTAGTGAATGATCTCCTCAGTGAGGCTCAGACAGACACCTCAGTGGAAGGGTTAGCAATGTCCCAGCAGCTATCTCCTACCAGAGTTTGAGAAATCCGAACAGTGTTACAGGAGTTTGGGGACATGTTCACTGGGAGACCAGGGTGGATACAGGACCCCAGAGGCCTGTTAGGCAGGACCCTTATAGGGTGCCTGATAGAGCCAAACAGATTCTGAGGGAGGAGTTACAGGAAATGTTGGAACTAGGGGTAATTCAAGAGTCTAACAGTCCCTGGGCCTCCCCAGTGGTGCTGGTGCCAAAGAAGGATGGCAGCACCAGGTTCTGTGGGGACTACAGGAAATTAAATAGTTACACAGAATCAGATGCTTAACCCATGCCTAGGACAGATGATTTCCTGGAGCAGCTGGGTGGGGCTAAGTATCTTACCACCATTGATCTTACAAAGGGTTACTGGCAGGTGCCTTTTGTTCCTACACAAATATCTCTAACAATGTTATCTGCTATAGTCTCCTTATAGTGGTTTTACATCCTGATTTTCTCCTTGGCATTCTATTTTGGACTTTGTATGAAAACATCTGTTTGCTGGTGTTTGCAGAAAAATATGTTTTCATCCTGTAGAGAAATAATACTAATAGTGTCTTTTAAGGACCCATCTTGTGCAAATGCTGACTTGATAAAAGCACCATTCAAACTTCCTTGCTTCCTTGCTTAACAATGTCATATGATAGAAAAAAACATACCGATTGTTTTCCTGTTGTCCATTCTTTACATCCTGTTTTTTACATGTCTGTTAAGTCTGCAAGAGGTCAGCTTTCTTGCTGACAGTGTGAAATGCATACTGATTCTGTAGGAAAACATATCCATTAAGCAAATTCCTTATTTTTCAAGCCACAGTCATTTAGTATGGATGCTAATCACATATTGCTAAACTCTATTTCTACATTTAAGCAAGCTTTAGTTTATACCTTATTTATTTTGTATATTTCTACTTTCAACCTTAATACCTTGTTGAGCATACTCTAACAATTCCCTCTTTTTATTTTTTTTACAGAAAACACATTAAGAAACAAAACCTTTAATTTTCTTTTGATGCAAGTCAAAATGCAATTTTACATAGTTGATACAATAATATAAAAGTATTACTACTAAAACTGAATGTATCTAACAACTTTTTCTTTTGCAGACCATTCTGTGAAAATATTCTATCAGTTATGAGCGGTATCTGCTTTACTCTTATTTTTTAACTTGATTAATTTATTCTTTTGCAATCACAGAATTTCATTTATGACTTAGAACTTTTTTATTAATTCTTTGCAACTGTTGAATTAACTATTTACATTTAGTAATCATTTTATACCAAAATATTAGAGATAGCAGTCTATGTGCTACTGCAAGCATTTATACACTGGTGAAAATATACAGTTTCAATGTCATTTAACCATAACATTGTGGTCATATTTCTGAACTGCCCATTAACACCTTGGTTGACAGTGAAGTGAACATATTAAACACCCTTGTAAAGTACTGCACTGGGCTTAGATAATAAATATTTGAATGCAATTATTTCAGTATATTTAATACTTGAGGATTTAAAAAAAACATGATTTATACACTAAAGAATGCTATGTACATATTAGTCCATTAGCTGCATGAGTACAATATTTTAATATAATTTTCCTCCAACTGTGATGACCAATACTGGTACTGATAAAATGATGGTCCAAAAAACAGTGATAAAACTACACCTTGAAACCAGTGATAAAATTACAACTTGACAAATTACTTTTGAACTTGTTACTTTACAATGTGTCCTGTACAGTATATATCCACACAGACTGTTTGCTACTCATGCATTTCAATCTAGTAGGTACCCTGGACCCATTTTTTTTAACATAGTATTTTTAGTGTATAAATCATGTTTTTTTAAATTGAACTTTACTGTTTGTGTATTTGTTATCCTTCCCAATGTGGACACCCCGCACTGGTGTTAATGGTGAGGATTGAGGCTCCTTGATTGCTGGGCCAGTGCACGGGTGTCACACTGACATATGGCAGTTGGAGGCTATCCTCAAGGATGAGAGGAGAGATAAGGGGGGCATTAGTGGCAGTTTATAAGACTGATGGGATAATGTATGATATAAAAGGGGGACAGTAAATTAGGGCAGAATGGGTAAAGAAGGTAAGCCAAATCTGGTGAAAATTAGTAAATGGGCAATCAACGACACTTAGAATGCATGAGTGGACAAGGACAGTTGGGGAACAGATTTAGGATCAGGGGGGTCATAAAATGGATGATGGTGATGATGATATCTTTCATTCCTTACCTAAATAATGTTGTTTCTACTTCCATGGGATAAAAAAACAAAGGATCCAAATAAAAGCACTAGATGAGGAAGAATTTAAGTTGCTGAATAAAATAAATAGGTAAAATTGCAATCAAAAGCTACCCCTCATTAAGTGTGGTGAAGTTTACAATGCTGAGAGCTGTTCAAGGGATACCATATTACTGTATGGTCCTCCATAGACAGACAGCAGGGGAAACCTAAAGACCATTAAAATGGTGAGACTACCAAAGGCTGACTACAAGCAGATGGAAGAGGATGTGAGTTTGTAAAAGGGATAATGAGAAGATGTGTAGCGGTGAGAGGTGGACTGACTCTGAGTAAGATTATCAAATGTATGAATAGAGCCTGTCAAAAAGATAAAGGTAAAGCTCCAGAGGTACTTCATAACAATGAAGGAAGCTTCAAATAGTGAAAAGGAATATAAAAAAGAGGAAAAGCAGAATTATATTAAGGAAAGGAGAGAAGAGACTAAGCAGGTGAGGAAGGCCAAGCCTAGATTGCGGAGAACACAGTCTAAGGGGGAGACAGTAGGAAAAGGAAATAATTTTTAACATATAATTCATAAAAGGAGGAGTAACTTAAGTAGGTTGCTCATGGATGGAAGGATGATTAGGGAAGTCAAGAACACTGTTGAGCTGAATTACATCTTCACCTGAGTTTTAGCAAAAGGCAAGTGGGTAATGGCTCCTTCCTGGGAAAAGAAGAATGCAGAGTGAGATGACTGATGGACTCAGGCACCAATAAAAATGTCACTGTGCTGGGAAAGGAAGAATGCAGAGTGAGATGAGTGACGGACTCAGGCACCAATAAAAATTGCTCCTTCCTGGGAAAGGAAGAATGCAGAGTGAGATGAGTGACAGACTCAGACACCAATAAAAATGGCACCATGCTGGGAAAGGAAGAATGCAGAGTGAGATGAGGGATGGACTCAGGCACCAATAAAAATGGCACCGTGCTGGGAAACGAAGAATGCAGAGTGAGATGAGGGATGGACTCGGGCACCAATATAAAAAGACAGTGTAGAAACAGAGCTGGTCAGACTGGAGGATAAACCTCATCATCCAGATGGGATGTTGGCTAAAGTATTGACAAACCTGACAAGGACCCTGGTGGAACTATTATGTTCTATCACTATGACTTTGTAAATATTGTACCTATTAACAATTTGTCCTAATACTCCGACATACATGTGCACCTGTTTACCTGTGAATATATTTAGGTTGCACATTAAGAGTCAATGTCCATTTTTAATGTCTCAATAAGGGAAAGAATTTTCTCCCAAGGGTGTTAATCCATGTTATAGAAGTGATTCTCAGCTCTTTGATTTTAATTTCCATTAGCTCTGTTTCTTCCATCAATTTCAGGAATTCTTTGATAGTGGGTTCATGTGATGACTTCCATTTTCTTGTTATACACTTCCTTGCTGCTGCCAGTATAGTCCAAAGAAGATATAAATATTTTTTATTCATTTCTGTGTTACCATTAACATTCAAAAAAGTTAAAGATTTAGTGCAAAGGAATCTGTAAAAATAGCTTGAAGAAATTTACTGATTCCTTCCCAACATTTTTTGATGTTAATACATTCATATAGAATATGTATCCAGTCTGTTTTGCATCTTAATTAACATCGCCAACAAATAGCATCATCGGATGAACTGATTTTGGCTAATTTGTCGGAAGTACTAAATGCTCTATGCAAAAATTTCCAAGTGTATATCTTCCATACTTGTAGTTTAGATGTCAGTTTAATAGAATACAAAAGATTGGTTTTACTTTCAATTAATAAATTTGTTGAACATCCTTTTATAATGAATTTCCCAAAATTTTGATTGGGTTTAGTTTTGTAATTCATTAAGATTTTATATATTTTTGATGTTTGATTTGTCCAATTGTAATTATTATATATAATTTCAAATATATCATTTATAAGTTTAGGACTAGTTTTAAAGGAAGAACTATTAATTATTCTGCATAGATCTTGTGCGTGTGATATTATGCTTTGGAGCACTAACCAATCTATGTTTGAGATATCATATATATTCTTTATCTATTGGCTGTCTAGTACTCTGATTCTTTATACAATGTTGCCAACAAGTAAAGTTTTTTGTTTCCTAATTAGTAAGAGTATTTTTATGAATCTTATTAAATAAATATTTTGTAGAGCTAAAAGGCACTAATAGTTCTATCCATAATTTCACGTCTGTCTGAATAGATTGTAAATGTAACTGATATAGTTTACATTAGTTGATTTAGTTATATTGTATTGAAAGTTGACACAATATATGCCAAAGCTTGTTATTTTGTTCATTTAACATTTGTTAGTTTATTTTCATTTAAAAAAATAATAGTATGAAAAGTTTTCCGGGAAGAAGAGGAATTATGAATATTCTAAAATAGAGGCTTTTATGTATGTCTCTATATCTGGAAAGTTAATTCCTCCCATTTCCCAAGGCCTAATGTGATCAGAAATAATGCTTTAATATTAGAGGAGACTGAAGTCACAGGAGCATTCTGCATTCTGTCTTGGATCTGACAGCAAGGACCACTCACCCATCTTGCCTTGCTCTATTCAGTAAGGAGGAACAATAATTATTTTAGTCAATCAAGAATAGAAAGTGAGACTAGCTAAAGACTGTTTTTCTATAAGCATGTGAAACTTTCAATCAGTGTTATTTTTAATATTCCCTGTGTCTGAAACTCTGGTGTTTACTGTAAAAAGACAATTAATATTTTCTTGTTTTATTATTTATTATTAAATATATTTAAACTGTTCATTGTGGCTGGTCCTTTCTAGAAAACATTTACATTTTGAGAATACTTGCACATATTTATTTGGTGATAACCCTGGCCATTCCTGAAAGCCTGGCTGTTTGGTCAACATTATCATTTGTATTCATATTGATTTCACTCAGTATAATTGTAAACCCTTTTAAGAGCCTTATAGTAACTGACCGGTAGCAGTGAATCTATCTTATAGTCTGGGAAAAGTTGGCAGAGAGGGTAATCTGTGCCAACCTTTCCCAGGCGTGTGTGTGTGTGTGTGTGTGTGTGTGTGTGTGTGTGTGTGTGTGTGTGTGTGTGTGTGTGTGTGTGTGTGTATGAAAATGAAATCTCAAAGATTGTGAGTGTCAGCTACTTGGGGCAGGAACATGGAGAACTGGTTTCACACAGAAGGTGCTGGAAGACTTGGCTTGGAAACTTGGCTAAGCACCTAACCCTACAGCTGTACTAGTGGGAAGCCTTACTGGGGCCTAGGGAGAAACAGATATACAGAGAAATCCAGAGCCTGGGTTGAGTGTGTTCCCTGTGTGCTCTTAAGGGAAATTGTGCTTGATGTAGACAGACAGTAGCACTGGATATTTCTGGTAATTACTGCTTAGTGTGTGTATCCATTTGTATTACAAGTAAATGTTCCTCTCCAGTGTAAGTGTATTCAGGCTCCTTGATTACTGGTCCATTGTGGGGATGTCACACAGTAATTGAACATTTTCAAGTTATATAATTAAATAGCTCAGTTATACAGGACATTCCATAAATGAATCATGTACATATGGTCAATTATACAGGATAGGATGTTCCACTAAATGAATTATGTACATATATTTCATATATAGCATTTCTTTACTACAAAAGCATATATATATATATATATATATATATATATATATATATATATATGACTGTCATGTGTTTGCTCAACAGATAGAAGTGCAGAGTTGCTTTTGCGAACTTCCAGTTTATCAAACAGACATTATGATGAGCGTTTGATTTGTGGATAAAGGTAAGGAGAATGTATACTTGGTCTACATGCCTTTGTGCGAATGTGTACGGGATCAGGTTAGAGTAAGGTTTGTGTGTGGGTGGTTGTAAGTGTTTAGGGTTAGGGTCAGGATAATTTAGGGACAGATTTAGTGTGTGCATGTGTGTGCTTGCATGTGTGTTGGGATCTACTTCAGATGATCGAAGTTTTAAAACTTCAAATTTCATATGGCCGAGACCATATGATCAAAGTTTCAAAACTTCGAACACCTGGAAGAAAAACAAAAACAAAACAAAAACATTTCCTGGACATTTTTGCAGGGTGGCAAGCCCCACTGCACACCCCACACCCCCTGCTATTTAAATATACCAACTCTGAGATCACACTACAGCGAGGAAAAATTTCCTGATCTGTGCTGTATGGAGATCTCTGTTCAGAGCGTTCAAAATTTTAAAACTTCGATCATATGGTCTCGGCCATATGAAATTCAAAGCTTTAAAACTTCGATCATCTGAAGGGAACCACTGTGTTGAGTGTCCAAATGGTAGTATTATGGAAAGGGTCTTGGTCCACCTTAGTAATGTGTGCTAATCATAACCCTGCCCCTGTCCTTGCCCCTAACCCTAACATGCATTATAACGTCAAAAAAACCCTTTCCATAACACTACCACTATTCACACAAATTTGAGTTCAATGTGGTTGGGTTATGGGTAGTGCATCAGAAAAGGACATTTCTTTCCTTTTTTGGTATACTGAGTATCCATGTATTGTTTTTACAATGTAATGAATGGTCAACACGTCATGATGCATGTTCTGCACGTCAACTGAACAACATGTCCACCATTCGTTATATAATCATATACAGATTTTCAAATAGCTGGATTGCTTTTGTCCGTTTTCCCTTCTGGCACACAATCTAGCTTCATGTCCATTTAAACGTTTAGCATAAGCAATAATATCACTATTGTACATGTGTATATTTTTCATTTTCTGTTTCAGTACTCTTTTCTGCATGATAGTTGTTTTCAAGAAATTGCTACAGAAGGCAGTACCACTGGATATTTCTGATCATTACTGCTTAGTGTCATCAGCTATGTAAAATGATATGTAATTAAACAAAAGAACTTGAATGTAATATTATGTACTGTTCTTCAGTACCCTGGTCGTGACTCAAAAGGTCAGATGAATTGCTCACCTACCTTGTAAACAAATGGAAATAAATAAATAAAAATAATCAAACAGTAGCATGGAGCAATTAAGAAAAGCTGTGAAATCTGAAACTTACTCGCATGGCAGATTCTACCCCTCACACTCATGCTGCTTACAATCTATATGTACTCTGAGATCACTGTACATTGGAGTCAAGGGTACTCTCCAAGATACAGCAATCTAGGAATTATTATAGAATCCCATTCAGTCACATGTTGAACATGTTTTGAAGATAGGCCTTCCTCCTGACGTAGAAGAATTTGTGAGAAAGACTTGAGAACTTTCTGAGGGACAACTTAATTCACAGCCCAGACCAGCATGGCTTTCCTGACAAGATATGAATCTAATCCAATCTCCTATTCTATGATGGGATGACATTAGAAGTGGATGGGGTAGTGGCTGTGCCAGTGATGTAGTGTATGTTGACTTCAGTACAATCTTTGACAGAGTACCACCTCAAAAAGTACTCTTTAAAGTCAAACAAATAGGAGTAGGCAGAAACCTATGGAGGGGCTAAGTAAATGTTTGTGAGGGGGATCTCGAAGAGTGATGGTTAGGAGGACATTGTCACCGATGAGGATGGAGATAATCAGCTGCAGTGAGCACTATTGGGGCTGTCACTCTTTAGCAAATATGTCTCAGTCATGTCAAAGATGGTGACTAACTGATGAACCTATTTGTATTTGATCAAAAAAAATTGAGGCCACATTCTGGGATACAGCCAAAGCTTAAACAGGACTTCAAATTCCTGTACAAGTGGGCAAAGAGGTGGAAGTTTATTGCAGATGAGTGCAACATTTTGTATTTAGCATGCAACAGTTCAGAAATCACAGGTAATTTACTCTATGATAAGTCAGGGGATTCAATGATGGAAAAGGATTTAGGAGTGATCACTACATTGACCCTGGACAATCAGCCACAAGTAGAGAGGGACCCCTGTAATAGCCACCATTGTGCTAGTCTGTATTCTAGGGGTACAGATTGCAGTCATAGAAAGGATAGAGTCTATAATCTATAATACTGTGTGCAAGGCTGGACACCCTTCAGGAGGAGGCTACAATTGTCACCAGAGAGATGGAAGTGGGGGGGGGGGGTACAATCATTAAATAGAACTGTAAACATGTGTTTCTTAGATGTTAACAGAAAGAGTGAGGGATATAAAATGGTTTACAAAATGCTACAAGAGAAAACTGAAGATGTGTGAGGAAGAAGGACAAGCTTAATGATGAAAGAAGGGTCATCAAGTGCAGTCGCTTGGTTTTGTCTTAGATATTATTTCCCCATAGAATTCTGGACCCTTTAATGCACTGTCCATGCACTGACTGGGTTATTACACTACACATGCCTTTGGTAACCCTGGGTAGACAAAGCAAGTCACAGTATGTTGGATCCACCCAAATGGATTGGGAAGATATTCAAGCAGCCATCTTCTGCCATCACAATATATAATGAAAAATATTGTTAATCGGTCCAATTTAACTCATCTTCCACACACTGAGCTAAGCAACAAAACCTAGAAAATGGAAGACATCATCAGATGAATAATACAAAACCTAGGTATAAATGATATTCCACCTGCTCATAGAGAGTCCAAGTTTACAACAACAGACACAAAAATAAAGCAATTTGGCTTTTTGAAACGATAGTAACTAATAGGCCACCAGCTGCTGATGTAAATGGGTTAGCATAATCGGTAAGGTCTAAACCTCATAAACACAAAGTGCAGTGTCTGATTCTGACCTCAGATTATTGGCTAGGTTTAAAATTGCCCTTCAAGACAATTAGCCTAATAATCACTTATGATCCTATGCTGTTTTACTAATTTAGCTATACCGTAAGATGAACGACATTTAAATGTTTAAATGCCGTGTGATCTAGGGTCATGATGTATTTCGTTGATATTGCTATGGCAATCACGTTTTAAAAAGCGGCAGTCATCACTGTCCTTTATTCCCAGAATGGCAAACCAATAAAAAAGCATACAAAGAGAATGATTCTTGATGGGCAATACCTCCGAATTGTCAGTTAACTACATTTTACTGGCTGGCGATTGATAAACAGTTTGACCCCCTCTTTTTCAGTATTTTTAGCTGCGCTGAATGACAGAGTGGCCTCTTGCCTCACACCATATTGCAAAGCATGATGTAAAATCTGCATACAAGTGTTGAAGGAATCATGTTTATTTTAAAGACAGACTCTAACCTGCTGGTGGAACTCTTACTCCATATTTTGGGTCAAGGAAAACAAGTACGTCATTTGGAATGAGGATGACTTTTGCCTTGCCATTAATTTCTAATAGCTACAATGCTGGGAATTGAAGCTTTATTGTTAATCCCATCTTTCTGACTTTCTTTGTGTATGAGAAGAAATCTCTGTAACAATGATGCAAGCCAGATGCCATGTGATATTTCGCTTTAATTGATGGTGTGATATTAGTAGATGTATCCTAGCTAAAAACTGGCCCCACAAACTTTAAAGTCCAGCAGATGAATAATGAAGTGTTAGCAAAGTATACTGAAATTAGATAGAGGACATCTATACAGGAAATGCATTTGATACTTTACAACTGATTTTATTTATTTATTGCAGTTGGTTTACCAGGATAGTCCATTGGGCCAAAATGAACCCGTTTTCAATGGAGTCCTGGGGAGAAAAGCTCCAAACAATCAAGGTTACAGTAGGTTATGAATGATAATTATACAAATGTAAAAAAATATGAATGATAATTATACAATTAAAAAAAAAACAATTCAAGCAAACAATAACAAATAGTACACAAACGTTACAACTAATACAAAGTAGTGATTGAAACTAACAGATGATACAAACTAAAAAAGGAATAGTGCAAGTAAATATTTAGAAGTCGTTTTGCCCTAGGATTCAAACACTTAAATGAGCAGCATCATATAGTCATGCAAATATCATAATAATATTCATGCAGATATCATAATAATAAGAATGTATGAGTTAGGAGTAATGAAACAGAAAATTGCTGGTGTAATCAGGGGAAGTAAGGAAGATGGGAAATGCCAGTGCTAGTTATGTGGGATGGGAGCAGAAACATTCCCAGAGGGATACTAGATGAGAATGAAGAGAGTTTTTAAAAATAAAACGGTTAGAGCTGATACGAATGGATGGCGGCAGGGAGTTCCAGAGGCCAGCCAGACCATACGATGGAAGATGTTTGCCTGGGGGACGAGTTGGTTTGTACACTTCTAATAGATTTTGGTTATTAGACCTTAATACTCTATCAGGTATGTGCATTTTAATGGCAGAAGAAAGGGAGGGACAGAGAGAGGGGTTGAAAATCAGCTTGTGTGCAAGAGTTAGTTGAGTATAGGTGAGAAGATTGGGTAGTTCTAGCCATTTTAGTTTTTGGAGAGAGGAGCAATGGTGGGTAGAGGACTTATGGCTGGTGGCGAACTTGGCAATTTTGTTGTAGCAAGAGGAAAGATGTGTTTTCAGAGAGGACTGTAGATTAGTTAGAAGTGGAGCTCCGTAGAGAAGGGAGGGGATAAGAAAGGAAGTAGAGAGAGTAATTTTGGTGGCAGGAGTAAGGTAATGATTTTGTCGATAGAGCATACCAAGTTTTTGATGTGTTTTTTTGATATTTAGTTGTAAATGGGAGTTGAATTTGAGCTGGTTGTCAATTTGGACCCCAAGTAATTTGGTCTCTGAGACCAGTTCCAGAGGTGTGTTATTTTGACTAGTAATAGAGAAAGTGTTTATATTGAGGGAGTTGACTTTAGAGGGTGTTAAAAACCATTAGTTTGGTTTTAGAGGCATTGAGTGCTGGGTGATTTCTTTTCATCCATTGCTCAGTGGTTGAAAAAGCATCTTGAGTAAGCTTTAGAAGTGTAGGGATAGATGTGGCAGAGCAGATAATAGTTGAATCATCTGCACATTGGATGATGTTTGAGAAAGGGATACAGTTGCGGAAGTCATTTATAAATATATTAAAGAGGAGTGGACCCAATATGGAATCTTGGGGAACTCCGGTTGGGGTATTAAGAAATGAGGAGGTGGCCTTTTTCCATTTTACTGCTTGAAATCTATGGGATAGGTAGCTGGAGAACCAGTTCAAAGATGAAGGAGATAGGTTAAGTTTTGAGAGTTTAGCTGTGTGAGATAGTGTCGAAGGCCTTAGAGAGGTCTAGTAATAGGGTAGAGACAAATAGACCAGAGTCCCGGGCTATGTTAATAGTTTCAAGGAAGGAGAGGAGGGCTGTCATAGTGCTGTGATTTGGTCTGAATCCATGTTGTGTGGGAGTTAGTAGGTGATTATCTAAGAGATATGGTAGGAGTTGAAGTTGGATACACTTTTGAAGGAGTTTAGAGACGGGAGGCAGGATAGCAATGGGGCGGAAATTAGTAACATTGTTATTGTTGCCCACTTTATGTAATGGTATGATAAAGGCCTTTTTCCAGATTTGGAGTACTGTACTTTCTTGGATAGAGCGGTTGATTAGAATGCTAATGGGGTAGGCAATTGCTTCAGCAGCTGTGCTAAGAAAGAAAGAGGGGATATTATCAGGAGCATTAGTGCATGGCTTCAGTTTTAGAAGGAGTTTTTTGATAGTACAAGTGGGTATAGGCTTTAGTGAGAATAGTGGGGAGTGGGAAGAAGGGGTATTAGGGGGTGAAGAAGGTGAGGAAGTGAGAGTAGGAGAAGAGGAAGAGGGTAGAGAGTTAGTGGATGAGAGTGAGGGAGTGGTAGCAGAGCGGGGCAGAGTATTGGTAGGGGGGTTGGGGTGAGTTGGAGAATGTGATACAGTTAGGGAAAGAAGAGGTTAATTTAGAGATGGATTCAATGAAAAAAGAGTTAAATTGTGTGGCTAGGTCAGTATCAGGAGCATTAGGGTCTGGGGTGGGGGTGTCTGGTTTGCTGGGGTTGAGGAGATTAGAGATACCTTTCCAGAATTTCTGAGGATTTGTTTTGTTATTGTTTTGGAGTATGGAGAAGTAATTTTGTCGATCAGAGATGATGAGTTTTTTTACTTTATTTCGAAGTGTTTTGTATTCATTATGGTTGAGGGTGGTCCTATTTTTCTGGAAGTGTGCCCAGGCTTTATCTCTATGCTGCATTGTTGCTAGTGTGTTTTTGGTAAGCCATGGGGCAGTTTTAATATTTATTCTCTTTGTCCTTAAGGGAGCATGGAAGCAGATTTTATGCTGCTGTCCTATACAAGCATTCACAACTGCTCTTTCACAAAATACAGACCATCATTTCTCCCCAGTAATCCTGGAGACTAAGTGTAAACCACTCTTTCATCCAGAATTTTCATGCAGAAGTGGTTGAACACTCACAAATGATCCTCCAGATTCTGTAAGGCTCCCAAGAACTTGATAGTGGTATCCTGTAGAAAGGCAGTTTAGAGAATATGCTCATTTAGCCATGTTATAGCAGCTGTATCCAACGTGACATCCTCTGGAGAGTCAATCTAAAGTCCTATTTCTTTTTCAGATTCCCCTCTTCATAGGGAGGATATGTTGGACCCCAGGAGGTGAACGGGAAGTGTGTAGAGCATGATAAAACCCTGATATGCTGTTGTTGCAGCAACAATAATGAAGCCGATCACGTTCAGGGTTATAGACCAGTTAAGGGGTCACTTTGTTTTGATTGTTGTACTAATGAATAAAGCCTAAGGATGAGTTTATACAGACCAAAAGATTTAATGTGAAGTAGGCGTAAATTAACTTAATTTGGCCATACTGGTGCCTGCCAACTACCAGTTCCCCACCAGCACTTTAATTATCCCCTAATGTATTTGTATTGTTCATTCTGTTTTTTTGTCTCGCCCTTCCATCATCTAATGCCATCATACTGCTTATACATTACAGTCCTACACTACGGTACAAAAACATTAATTGAAGGATTGCTTTTTTTATCTTAATATATGCTTAATAATGGACTTTCCTGGTAATCTTTACATTTTTAATGTACCATGTCTTCCTGCTTGTTAAACAATTTTACAGAAACCACACCTCTGGTCTTCTCTGAAATAAGGCCTTACTTAGTGGGGCTACCTTGGTCAATATAAGTAAATAAATGAAATGAATAAGCTCAGCATCTTAACAGGTTTAACCAAGACTACACCAGTGATCTGTTTCCTCTGTCTGTTAATGTCCCGGTACCTCCCAGCATCCTCAGTGGGACTGTTAAGCAATTCACCACTTTTGAGGTTATATGTCATAATGATATCTGCATCTCTTTTTTTAACTTGTTGCCATGTTCTCTTATCCCTTATAACGCTGTGTTATCATATGATTCCTTTGTTCTATATACCTAATAATATGTGTATTGTGGCTGATTTTTTTATATCATTAAATATAACTGCTCTATATCAATCCAACATTCTGAATTATCAATTAAAAGGCTCAACCTGCCACATGCTACAATTTCCTGTTTATGTTTGTAGTCAGTATAATGGAGTCCAGGTATATCAGTCAATGCTCTTCAGAACAAATATTCCCCACTGACTCGTTATTAATAACTCTTTTCTGATCCCCTGTAATTGGCATTCTTACATACAGTTAATTAATTCCTTAACTCAATTGAATTCCTTATTTTTGGATTTGTCTAAAGCCTTTGACACAGTTTGTCACAGCAAACCTCTACTTCAAATGTCCTCACTAGGTCTTTCTCAGCCCACCTTTCTGTGGTTCAGAAGCTACCTGTCCAATAGGTATCAGTCAGTAAAATGGCACTCCACACTCTCTCCTTATCTTCTAGTCACAACTGGTGTACCACAAGGCTGTGTCCTTGGTCCCCTCCTCTTTAACATTTTCACCAACACACTCTATGCTTCCACACAACAGGCCCCTCAATATAATATGCAGATGATTCCACTCATTTGCACATCTGAGAACATGTTGCACCTCAAAAAAAAAAATACTCAGGAAGCTTTAACAACTACTGAAACATGGCTTTGTAACACAACTAATGCTCAACTCAAAAAAGATCAAACTACTACTTTTTTCCCTCAAATCCTTCTCTCGTGAAATCCCAAAATTTAAAGTCATCTGTCTTGATAACACAACCATCGAAGTCACTTCTCACAGCAAACTATTCAGTGATGGTAAATGATAATCTTACATTTGATCTGCATATACAGAATTGCATAGGAAAAACTCATCAAAAACTAGGGATGCTTTACAGAGCCAAAAACGTTCTCACCGACACAACTAAAACTACACTTGCCACCACTTATCTCCTCCTCACTCTTCTTTATGGTGCTCTCATCCTTACTAACTTCCAGGCTTCATAACAATTATAACCTGGACAATGATTTATTTATTTGACATTTGTTGACCGGGTTGGTCCAGCTGGGTCAGAGCCCTTTTTCACTGGAGACCCGGGGAGAAAAGCTCCACAGTTAATACATAAAATTAAGATGACATAGTATATAGCTCAAAAAAAATACAAAAATAAAAAATACAAAGTCTCCAAATATGATATGCAAAATAGCAGGTTTAACATGAGTAGCAATTAGACTACTTAATTACTAAAGTACAGTAGGTACAATGCAGAGCAGGGTAAATTAATATGTTTACATCCTTAGACATCAGTACAGATTAAAATGCCCATAATGGGAGAGAAGTGGTCAGGTAAGAAAGATTTCACAAGAATGTAGGTATAAGATAGAGAGATAGGGATGTAGGAATGCTGAGATGAAATATAGAGAATTAGGAAGAAAGTTGGGTGATATAACGAAGTTGCTAAATTTGCAGCATGTTCCCCTTTCAGAACCCACCACTGTATAGCACTGAAAACTCAAAATTGGTTAGAACTGCCACATCAACTATCATATACACAACTTCTTACCATCAATAGAATTATTAAACATCCATCTGCCTGTCCAGCACTAAAACACATTCTAGACAACTATGTTCCCAGTTGGTCATTGTGATCCAGTTATCAAAAATTCTTGTTTGACTACAAACTTAACAAATCGGCTGGGCAATGTCTGTATTCCTACAAGGTTGCCAAGGCTTGGAACTTCTTACCTCTATCTTTCTTCTTCTCCTTTCAGCTTTTCCCATTTGGGATCACCACAGGGGAACAAATCACTCTAAAAGACTTCCTTGCTAAAATCTGGCTCTGTTCTTGCTCAACACCAGGATAAACTATATCCCTAAATGTGAATAAGTACCCTTTCATTCCTTACACTTTCTTTCACTTCATAGGTTGGTACCAGGCTATCGGCCCTAGGGCCTATACAAGCCTAGCCATAACAATTCCCTGGATATTTCTTCCCACGATATTTACTTCCCCAGACTCCTGTCTAGCAGGGCGACAGACATAATCCCTGGGGTGAATTTCCTATCTCCCATCCAATCGTCAAGGTTCCTTTTGAAGAGGGCCAAGAAGCCACTCTGCTTCACATGTATGGGCAGTCTATTCCAGAGTATGGGGAGTCTCGGTCAGGAACCTATCCCTCCAGCATGTTTTGTTAATTGTGATGACAAGGTTTAGATCCCTGGAGCATGTGGCTCTGAGGAATTGGGATTTCTTTGTGGAGCATGTCCAACAGCTCAGGGTTTGACATGGCCTTGCATGTTAAGCAGAGATTGCCTCTGAGTAGACAATATGCCACAGAGTACAGCTGGAGTTTTTTAGACGGTCAGTATATGGCATCTGCTTTAGGTCTGTGATTCTTTTAGTGAGGTATTTCTGCATATTGCAATTCCTATTTGTATTAGATTAACTTACCTTTCATTTTTCTACAAACTGTCTAAAAGTTTTCTAAATATTAAATGATTGCCATATAACTTGTATCATTTCTTAACCAATGTTTTATATTATGTCTAATTTGTTATAATTATTTGAACTGCAGATGTTTTTGTTTTATTTTTGAAGACTGTAAAACTATTGTTCTTAAAATGTTTTGTAATAATTTGGAGCTTTTCTCCCCAGACCTTCTCTAAAAATGGGGTCCTACCCAGTCAGAGGACTTTCCTGGTAATCAAATGTCAATAAACAAGTAAATTGCTAATTTCTGGCCTTAAGTCTGATTTAGATGCTTTCCTGTCTCATGTCTGTCTTCTGCTGTCTACTTTGTGATCTGACAAACTGCCGTACCATCAGCGCTTAAAGTGTATTAATCCTGTCTCTCTTAAGGCATTGTTTTTACTTTATGTGCCCTCTCCTCCAAATTATGCACAACTGCCTCCTCAGCTCCCCTAAATGATCATAAACATTTACTCAAGCTGTACCTATCTTTAACAATGGCATTCTTTAGTGTTCAGATAGTAGCAGTATAACATTTAATTATCACTTTGCTTTACTTGAATTTGTTTTGTGCTTGTACAATTCAGTGTGCAGATATGAGTTTGCTGGCCCTTTACAGCGATGTTGTATCTGAGGTTATTAGAAACTGCTACAGTGCATTTTGACATGATTATGAACCTCTTAATATTGTACTCATGGATGTTAATCTAAGATAGACATTAATAAATGAACACATGCAAGTTCAAAACATGAGAACGTCAATCTGGGCACAGTACTTGACTAAGAACATTTTATTTCTGTTTTATCAGAACCAACATTCTCCTTCTTACTGGTGTAGCTATGAATATCGGTAGTGGAACAACTGTAAGAAGTATGGTACCACAAGTTGTCATTGATAAAAACATGGTCAGGCAATGAAATTCAAAATGCCATGGCATAGTTTATATTTCTAGTTCATATTTCCAAATGACAATCGCACAATTTAGCTGTTAAGCCCTGCTATTTTTACTTTTAGCAGTTAATGTAGCTTGCCTTCTTTGCCTCCTATTTACTGATACAATTGATCTGACAAATTGAAAAGGTGTTCTGCTAAAGGCCAGTATCAGTAATTCATATAGACTTCAAAGTAAACATTCTAGTTCAAATCATTTAATTAATTTTATATCTTCTGTAAATCCCAGTCTTTATTCTTTATCTGATTATAAAGAATTGTATAATCCATGGAATCAAAACCTTCAAAAACTGAATTGTCAATTTTGAATGAATTAACATCAACTTCTTAGTGCAAGATGTCTGGACAAATCCTAAAATAATGAGGGGACCAAGGTGCAAAAAGAGGGACAGATTTTAAATACTGATCTTATAAACTTAGAAAGTTGCTTGAATAACAGGTTTTGTGCTAGCATACATAAGGATATAAAGGCTGAAACTCAAATGTCTCTCATTATTTAGTGACTTCAGTCCTCAGTGGTTTGCAAGGAAACCACAAATTTTATGAGGAACAGACCAAAAATATTAGGTAAAAATATGAATAGTTGAGAGGTATCCCTCTGAGCAGCCATTGAGTAAAAAATACTTCTTCATAGATTAAGTTCAAATTGAAAATATAAAACATTAACAAAAGAATATTAGTGTCCCTTAAAGACACACACACACACATCTAAATAGAGCTCTAGTCAGACAACCTTTTATCAGTTCTCCTGGAATCCTGTATAATCTACTCAACTAAAATGCTGATGGCAGAAAAGTCTGAAGAGGCCATAGATATAATTAATAATGTGATTTGGAATAGAAATGCAATCAGTAAAAATTATGCACAATAAAGTCATTTTACTTATTGCTGAGACACTTCGATTTTTTATAATTTTTATCGGTGCAAATTAGCACCTCTTGAATCTTGAAAGATACAAACAAGGTCAGTAGTGTCAGCTTAGAACGTGAAGTTAAATAGAGATACTTATACTCATTTGCTTTTCTGTCTTTCTTCTACTCTGTTTTTTAAACTTTTCTTTAATGACATGATGCAGTTACACATTTGCAAGAGCATGTACTGATTTAAATAAATTCTGATCTACAAAACAGTCCTAAAGCAAACATGACGACTGGTAACCTGTGACAATCAAGAATTTTAGAAGACTAAAAGCCAGAAGAAGGTAAATCACACATTTAGTAGTTTATGTGAACAAAAATAAACCTGCAGGTATTCTATATCTCCGTATTGTTAAGAGATAAGTTAAGCGCCATCTCTTCCTAAAAAGAATGTGGGTTTGGCATAATGGTTAAGATCTTCTCCTCATATACATACACGGTGCAGCATTTGATTCTGATTGTGGGTTATTAATTAGGCTTAAAATGGCCCTTCAGGGCAGTTAGCCTAGCATTCACCTATGAACTTAAACTAATTGCAGCATTAGAGTTTCAGTTGTAGTTTAAATGTGCTCCAGCCATCCAAAAGCTGAACAGTATACATGAATATAGTAATGCGATATGGGAAAACTTAAATGGCATGTTATTATATGCATCCGTCAATAGCAGAGTTCGTACTTTACTTGGTCACCCGATGCAGAATCCTCTCCTGGCAGGCAACATGTGTGAGGCTTTGCAGCTCATTCTGGACAGGGCACTAAGTATCAGCCTACCAGAGAATCCTCTTGTCATGAGGTGGCAATGCAACCCACTTCCATTGTGCCAACATGTTATTATTGGTTCCACTTGAAAACATCGAAATTCCAAAACATCGAATGTCATATGGTCAAGACCATATCATCGATATTTTGGAACATCGAAGCTTTCAAGTGAAACCAAAAAAAAAACTTTTAAAACAAGTGTATGCATGGGGCAAGCCTCCCTGCACCCCCCAAACACACCCTACTTTAATATACCAAGTCTGAGATTGCACTACAGTAGGATAAAGGGAAATCTCCATTTTAGCGCTATATGCAGAAGCGCTAAACGGGAGAATTCTCGTACCCTGTCTGCAGTGCCATCACAGAGATGGCACATTCACAGACTCAGTGTGCAGGGCACCTTGCTGCCCTGCAGAAACACTAGCTTTGTCCCTTTTTTACTTACCTTTTTCTTCCCCTTGACAACATCGACGTTCTAAACACTCGATGATATGGTCTCGACCATATGAATTTCGATGTTTTAGAATTTTGATGTTTTCAAGGGAAACCATTATTATTACGATTATTATTGTTACTTTTTAGAAATATCTTAATATTACACATTAATAAACACATGCACATAGAAAGTATCCAGTTGGGGGTATGTACCTGTCAAACACTTGTCACATCTGAAACGACGACAAAGTTTTCTTGCTAAAATAAAAGTCAAGAGCCTAAATTGTAAAAACTATGCAGACCATCTTAAAGCTTTATCCCTCTTCTCGGCATCATACATGCTACTAAAAGGTTACTTCAGCCTCATGTATAGTTCCTCGCTAAACCCTAAACTGTCAGATCTATTGCACATTCATAAGTCCAGTGATATCACAGACACCCAGTCAAGGGATCACCATCTCTTCTGCACCATAAACAGGATACATTGGAGGGCTAGGTTAGTATCACAGAGAATACCACTTTTATGGAACAATCTTCCACTCTACCTAAAGCAAAGTACTTCTCTTACTGTACTCAAATGTAATTTAGATGACTGGATGGGAAGCCATAAATTCACCTTCAGTTGAACATCCATGCTCCTCATGGTAAAGGACAAGAAGTAAATGTCCCCCCATATCATTGTTCTCCATACACAAAATATAAGGGCTGAAAAGCTGCCCTGAAGGATAGGTTTCTTAAGATGCTCATAGATCAATAGCCTAGTAAGTACCTGTGAATCTATGAACTTATGAGATTCTAAATCTGGATCACTTAGCAAAATCGGCAGCAAAACAAACAGATAACCAGGACTATGTCAGGTCTTTACATTGAACATGTGGGGGAGGGCTGATAAAACATCCCCTCTGTAATGATCCTTTACTTTGGCTCACCTGTTATTTTTTGGTCAAATGTTGTTGTATCTTTCGGCTTTTCCCGGTTAGGGGTCGCCACAGTGGAACTCCAGTCTGCTAATGATTGGCAGTAAATTTTTATGTACCGAGTTGCCAGCTCTGATGCACAACCTTCAACGAAGGTACCCCCATTCACGCGTGTCTCCACACAGAAGACGCTCTAGCTGAGAATCGAACAGGACAACGTCTTATTGTGAGGCGACAATGCTACCGCAGCACCACCACTGCAGTCTATATTTAAAAATAACACTGGGGATGAAAATGGGTGCAGACAAGACAGTGTTCATAGCAGCAATGGGAGGAAATGATAATAAAAAGAAACAACGTGGACAGTGAAGGGAAAATAGTGGATAGGGATAAGAGTTTCACTTGGCTGAAGAAAGAGAAAGTCTAAATTAGAAGGCAGAGCTAGAAATCAGATGTGCTGTAGCTATGTGGCACAAGATATCAGAGCTAGTGAATGACAGAAGAATGACAAAGAATCTGAAATGTTAAGGTGTGTGAAACAGTGCTGTATGAGAGTGAAGGCAGATCAGGTGAGGAAAGTCGAGGGGATGGAGATGAAGAGCCTAAGATGGGTAGTAGGATGCATACCGTGGGACATTAAAGAAATTAGGGCATCAGATCAGAGACCAAAGTAGTCCCAGTGGTAGAATAGGTTAAGGAAAACAGATTATGGTAGTTTGGTCACATGTGCAGGAAAACAGAAGTGAACTTGGTGAAGAATATTTGGGAACAACAGGAAAACACACTTAATTTTTGTATAATGCTCGTGCACACTTTGCATCCTGGGGTCCACCAATCCTCATAACTGCCCTGACTGCACACATTTTTAGTGTCTACAGATTTCTAGAGTTAATGGCATTAACATACAATTGACAAGATCAGCACTAGGGATTTACCTACAGTATGCAAACAGTGATGGTACAGGTTTCAGGTGAGGATGATCATTATTGTACTTGGCAGTACCACCACCACACTAAATATGTGATGCAGCATCATAAACAGAAATACAATGGCTTATGATAAATTTATATTTTTTTATTTTACATTTGTTGACCGGGAAAGTCTGACTAGGTTCCACAGAGCCTGTTTTCAGCGGAGGCCCAGGGAGAAATGCTCCAGATGCATGTCTTTGGAATGGAATGGAACCCATATAGCCAAGAGAGGACATCTAGCACAAAGAGCTACTGGAGCTACATCTGGAAATTGTCAAGAACATTCAAAGGAAAGCCAGTCACAACAGCATTTTCTGAAAACATCAACCCCTGAAGATGACATACCGAATCTGACTGGGGCTGATGTGTCCAACATAATTTGTCTGTTTGTCATTGAGAGTCCCTCAGTGAGTATCAGCCCTGTAAGATATTGAAGTGCTTAAAGAACATCTCTACCAAAGAAAGGGTGCATAGCAAGCCCATTGGTAGACCAATGAACTAGCAAACTGTATCTGGCCAGTATGTGGGATATTAATGAGAATTTATTCCCTTGGCAAAAGAAGTTTTCTCCATAAAGGTCTTGACATAGAGGGCAAAAAGTGCAAATGGCAATGACGAACCTTTTAGAAATAAACATCTCTAAGGCACAGAACATTCCCTACAGTGATTTATCTTTCAGGCAGCTATGCTAAATGTATAGTTTTGTAATCCATGGGAATAAGAGTCTTTCTCTTGTGTTTAGGGTTCACTGTGACATAGCAAAATTAGACTACTTATATCTGAACTGCATGCTGGTATCATCTCAAATACCAGACTGCTCATATGTAAAATGCCCAAACTATAGTATGGTTAAAACACCAAAACACAACCTTTTTATGGTGAGGTAAGCCCCCCTACATCTCACCTGAAATCCTTAACTTACATATATATTAACTCTGAAATTAGTTTCCTTGATGAAAGAGTTTAAAGTACATTTGTTGCACCATATTCTCAGCTACAGCGTCTTCTGTGTGGAGGCATACGTGAATGGGGCATGCCTTCGTTGAAGGTTGTGAGTCAGGGCTGGTAACCTGGTATGTAAAAATCCACTACCAATCATTAGCGGACCGGAGTTCCACTGTGGCGACCCCTAACCGGGAAAAGCCGAAAGACACAAACATTAATTGAAGTATTACAAGAACATCACAGCTAAAAACTAATCCAGGCTGCCAAAACCTGATCAAAAGGCACTTGGCAGAGTACACAAACCATTACATTGCTAGAAAGTTCCATTTAATCTGACATCAAGCAGCAGAGAGTCAGGGTGCAGTTTAATACTGGACACCTGCTGGCGTTGGCAGAGGAATACAGCTTGTCCTGATCACCTACTTATAAAACATGTGACTCTTCAAGCTGGCATCAGCAACCCGAAACACAATTCACAGGTCCAGTTTATGGGTTGTATTACAGGCAAATAATCTGACATCAGATGCAGGCACAGAACCTAGCAGGATTAAATGGAAGGGATGTTTAATTTATTCTTCAGATGAGGAAGCTGGTCACAAATTCTCTCAAGCTGAAACAGACTCAGCAGGGACACAAACTGATCCAAAATACCAGAGGCTGGGCAAACTGTGTTTCTTTGAGGACAAAGGATGGACTAATATAAGAAGCATAGCACACAGGTGTTGGAAAGCACCTGGTTCCCACCAAGGTGCAGTCCCACATTCTACAGTAGATAGCAGATTAAGCTGAAACTGACAGCATAAAGCACACTTGGGATACATTCAGGTGTGTTTCTTTTCTCCTGTTCAACAACAGCACAGTAATACATCTTATGCTTGCGAAAATATACCAGTGTGGCCATATTCATAAATGCTACCCCAAATATATACACTTAGTGTAAACTTTCTGAGTGAATTGACAGCATAGCATTTTGGTAGGGTTGTTCTTGAATTCAGAAAGTGTACACTTTGTGGTAATCTTTATGAATCCAGACTAACTTTTGCTCATTCGTAATAGTTTACAAGTCATATTAGGTAACAATAGCAAAACATATTTGTGCAGTACATTACAACTGTGATACATCAAGAGTGGTATATATCAAGCTTTTCATATCAGTAAAAAAAGAAAAAAATACGTAGAAAACATATTTACCAGCATAATTATGCCACCTAAAATAATGATTCAAATAATGCCTTGGCTAAGCACTAAGGCAAATGTGTTAATTATAATACATTTTTGTTTTTTATTTATTTTTGAGAAAGCAAATGAGAAGGTTGGTGAGGAAGTGATTGGAAGAATAATTTACTGTATAGGGAATTGTGGTGACAATTAACACTAGGAGCGGGTACGGCTCCTAGTATAAATGGGAAGGAATGTTTCTTTAATCCTGAAGACAAATCATTATACTATTACCTGATCATTGGTTGGTTCAATCTACCACGTTTTTTTTTTTCTGATCACCTGACTACTTTTACGTAATTATTTAATGTGGTTTTAAATAACAGGTTTTTAAATTCTAATGAAATCCTGGCCCAGATCCTTTAAAACCGGCACTAAGTGTACATGATCTGTATTTTAGAACATCCCTACCATAGGTTTTGGCTTTCTAGTCAGTCAGAAAGATTACATTAATGGTACATGTACTCTAAATCCCTCTCAATACTTGAGGCTGCAAAAATCAGAGGGAAAACTAAAATTATGAGGAAAAAGGTATGAGTTATGTTTGTGTTGTCTGTTCACTTAGACAGGTGTGCACTTAGTGTAGGCATTAATGAATCCCAAGGTTAATCTTTTAGTAAATTTTCCTGGAAGACAACAAGCACATTTTTTTTGTAAATTCTATAAATAATATCATAGCTCCAAATATAATGCATATTGCATGACTTAATTCCACTATGGCAAAAACTCCTTAGAGGACTTGCACTTTGTTAGTTTTAAGTGGTACCTTCACTGGTCTCAGTGACACCCTGCAGCTTCAAGTTAGACATAATACTGTAGCAGTGCAGTAAAACCACAGTCATGGTCTGTAGATCATGTCCATGTGCTGGTCATTTGCTCTTCATAGAATGGTATAATCTATAGGTTCATAGCAGATTACTAGGCTATGGACCAGGAGGTCATTTCAAGTCTAGCCGTTTCATCCCAATGTAATACTACAGAAATGTTAGTTAATACCCAAGATTGCATTTAGTAATGATTGGCCATGTCCAGGAGAGTTGCGGGTGCCATTCCCGGTAAGAATTTATGGTGTCCCAGCCACTCATCTAGGCTCCTTTTGAACAGTGTCATAGAGGTGCTCTGTTTCACATGAATAGGTAGCCTGTTCCAAAGACGTGGAAGTCACTGAGAGATAAATCTGTCCCTCCAGTATGTCCTATTTAAGTCGCAGGCCATATTTAGGTCCCTGGAATGGGTGGTCCTAGTCCCATTTGACTTATGGATATGCAGCAAGTTCATTAAGTTTGGGTCTAAGATTGCTTTGAAACCAAGCATAAGACTCCCCTAAGAAGTCTATACAATATGGGGTATACTAACAGGGATTTTAGTCAGTCTGTGTAAGGCACATGCTGGAGTCCCTTGATCTTCTTTGTTAGAAACCTCTGAGGTCTCTCCAGTTACTGCAGGTGCTTTGTACGGTACATGCCAAATGGGGCACTATAGTCAATTATGGAGCAGATTAGTGTTGAGTATAGAGGGGTTAAAACCTCTTTTGCTGTTGAGGCATGTGCTACATGGAAAGTCTTCCTTACTACAGTAGACACTTAGTTGGTACTCAGGGTACTGTTGTTGATCTGATAGTGTGAAGGGACATTGTTTGTGTGCCAAATGGAATGATGGCGCATTTCTTTGCATTCAGTTTGAGACCGTGACTAAGACACCAGTCACTGGTCACAGTCTCATTGATTCATCTGGCATTTCACCATGGAAAATATCTCATTCTGAAGTTGATGACTTAGCCTGATTATGCAGTTTTTACAGCTGCACCTAGTAATATTAAGAATGTGTGTTCTTTTTTACAAATGTAAAGCACTCCAAGTAGATCTCGTGTCAGTGGAAGGGAGCAAAAAGAAAAAGAAGAAAGAAAGCTTGAGCATGCAGCGTGAAGCTTAGCGACAGTTAAGTGCGACTGAGCCAATATAGTATTTACTACACTTGTACTTGCAATGGGGTTCACGTCAAGGCCGTCTGAATTTCAACGGAAGAAGACATTGCTTCAGCATCACGTCCACTGAGAGGAGCATCTGAAGTCAATTTCTTCCTCTACACAAAACTATTCCCTTCTTCAGTAACAGCCTAACCTTCCACAATGTGGTGCAAACTTGTAGGTGATTATAAGAACTAAGAAGGTACAAGGCCAAAGCCTTCTGCAGAAGGGAATGTAGTCCCCACCAAATGCAACATCTTATTTTTAAGTCTGTTTTTACGGGAAACAAGTTCTGACTGAAATGAGCATCCGTTGTAACTACCATATCATCCTCTAAAGCTGCAAATGAAGCAAGCGATTCAGTTGTGTAGTCCAGCACTAGAGAGTATCCCTGCCATAAATCCACATTAAGCATTTCTGTGCTTCTCTTACAAGAACGTCCCATCCATTTTTTAGCTGCATTATCTATTCGATCTGCTAGGACCAGAACTATTGGTCTGAAATTATAAAAAAAATGGATTATAGTGGTGACCATTTTAATGAATACAGTTAAACTTTTCACATCCTCATGTCCATGAGTTTGAAAGAAATAAAGAATTTTTTGTTAGCTAAAGCATGATTCTTAGCAAAGGACTATAAAATATTCCTAAAATTCAAATTCTACCTTCTGCAAAAGTAACCACCAGATTTTTTCAGTATAATTTAAAAGAATCTGTCTGCAGAAAAGGCTTACAGCATAAAATGATTTACCAACCTTTCTTTTTCCACTAATTTTGGACCCCCTGAAAATATTGTGCAGAAGTTAATACAACCCTGCGATGACACGCACACGCATATTATTTTCACCTGCAGCATTTCTGTTAATGGCCTACTTTATAGATCCACTACTCTTTTAGGGGTGCTATTTTAAAAAATGTTCAAAAATGTCCTACAGATACAATTTACTGGAAACACGTCACTCTAAATTAGCATTCAGTTCCAAGTGTCTCAAAGCGTACTGGCTTTACTGATTCTTAAACCCATTACTCTCTTTAACTGGATGACGGTGTGCACCCTTACCTAACGTCTCTGCCAAGTCTTATGATGGTACCAGTACGAAATGTCAAGTAACGAGTCTGTGGGAAACCAAATTGCCAAACACAAATGGCCGGAAAAACTACAATGATGAAAAATAAGTGTGTGTGCATTTTTGGAACATGGCAGGCACCCCTGCACTGCCCATGAGGTGGACATGGCCCTACACCCACTGAACCTTTTACAAATTTCATAGTGACAACAACATGAAGAAGAAAGAAGTCTCACCAAACAGAGGAATCACTTTCACTGTGCACATACACACTGCACAGGCAGAGATTTATTATGGAAAACACATCTGTCTTTTATATGTTTAGGATTTGTGGCTCAGGGAATCGATGACTTGATGTTCAGGGACTTTAATTTTTAGGAACAGTAGATATACCCTTACAGATCAGCTGATTAAAAAGAAACTGCACTCAGAGTAAATATTGCAGTGGTCTGAAGTCCTGGATATTGTTTGCACTGCACACTAGTTAGGAAAGCAGTACTGCTGTTCTGTTACCTGACTCTGACAATCCTCAGCTATGTACAAACTTCTCAGGTTATTCTATTTTGTCCATTACATGCAGAGTTGTTGATACTGTTGGGTCATCTTGAGCAATGTATGAAATCCTTCTTCCATCTTAAGGTCTTTGCTGATACCTCCCTGCCCCCAGACATTCAACGTCAGAAATTCCAGGGCACAGAGAGAGGCATTCATGATACCAACTGAACTGCTTCACATGTTCTAAATAAAATCAGAAAAAATCCTTTTACACTCATATTTTTGTAGATGTGAAGCTATCAGGAGTAGGAGAAGGTGAAAGTATTTGTAAAATTCTCAGACTACCAGTACAACTCCAACTTATGGCATCATACTGCATGTGGCCTTGTGATATCATCAACTGAGGAGGTAATGATGTCACTGTTATGTGTGATTTGCATGTGTAAACATAATTATCTTAAACAAGCCTACACTGCTATGCATAGCTCTCAACCTTCCATCTCCAAAATGAGGAACACTAGCCCTCATAATGTGGAACAAATGGGCAAAACGTGGAACACATACTAATGGCTTACTAACAACTTCAACTAGGAAGGCCATAGGATGGTTAAATATGCTGGTTTTACTTTTAAAGAAGATCTTTTAATGAATTAATATGATTCATTTCCATTTACCATGGATTTCACTTAAAAAAAATTCCTAACACTGAATGTGTGACAGAGTCTTTCAGTGTGGAACTTTGAGGAACATGAACTTTTTAAGACCCCAAATGAGGTACGTTCCTCGTTAATGAGGTACACTTGAGAGGTATGCTGCTATGCACTATACAGTTGAGCAGCCATCAATAAAACAGTAACTGTGCTAGCATATATGTGGCAAAAAAAAAAAAAAGCAAAAACAAAAAAAAAACATTAAGCCATACTGAGTCCTTCCTCTTTTGTTTCTAACAGCATTCTATAGCGGTAACAAGTTACCGTTATGAGTTGGAAAGCTTTGTATAGGACAGGACTGGGTATTTCGGTATCCCAAGAAGGTGATGTTTATGTTCTTCAGCCATGGATTGTCTGTGGTGGCAGTTGGTATATACTGTCAGTAGATTGAGTGACATGGAAAGCAGGGAGGGGCTGTGAATATACTAACATGTATATTTATAGTGTCACATGCATGCCTGATAGTATGCTGTGGAGAAACACCAACTAAGTGTTATATGGCAGTTACTAATTCCATAAAGGCTGTCTGCTTTCACTGCATACTGATACCAGCTCACTGACTGAGGATTTAGACACTGAATTTTTTTTCATCTGGGGTCAAACTAGTCTCTGTGTTTTCCTTTGAAAATTCCATCAGAAGGCAGTCAGTGAGAGCAATCAATTTTCAGATGCTGTTTTCCCCTTCCTTGGTCACCATTAACAGTTTGCTATAGAATATGCAAGAAGCATGCTATAATTTGCAGATTACATAATTATAATCCTCAATTCTAAGATGACCGGTCACACCAATAAAATGAGATTCATGTTCGGTCAGGTTTAAATTTTACTAGCATCTTATAGGTCATGGTATATATGTAATACAAACATGTTTCCTTCTTTCTTTGTTTCTAAAATATAGATAATGAAAGGATTATAGGTTATGGGAATCATACACTTTAAACTGAAAGCCAGATAACCTGTCTGCCAATGTAGTTGCCAAATTTATAAACTGAATTAACTTTGGGCCTGTTAAAAATCCTGATGTCTGAAGCTCTGAAAAGGAATCTGTGATACCAGAAGAAAAACAGCATAAATACTACAGGAATTTTTATGAATGAAAAATAAGCCTGTCCCACAACAATCATTTCACAACCATTTTTGCTTTTGTTTCGTGATACACACAGCCAGCATGAAGGTGCCTGATACCACATAGATAAGTGTGAATTAGAATTTTACTGTCTGAGATGGATTTCCTTTTTTTTCATCTGAAGTTTTATAAACATAAGAGGAAGCTGAAGTAGAATGATTACACAGTATGCACTTAATACAGGAATCCAAGCACTGTGGATACTTAAATAGATTAAGGCTGTATTTTATATAACAAATTTGAATTTGTATTTTTATTTACATCACCCTCACTGCCCCGATAGGTAATCTCAGGTTCCTCAGTCAGTTCTTGGCTTTCAGTGACATTCTATACATCTGTCTCCACTGCCATTTCCTGTCCAGGACCACTCTAGTTTTCCCATTAAGGCATATATTACACCCCTCTGTCTTCCCTGTCTGCTCGTCTCTACTTCTTCCCGTATGGCCAGGATGGGATACGGTGGTCACCCTACCAGTTATTATGATCTTGATCTACGGGACTATCCCTTTGTGCCATCCTGAGTTACCTAGTCATTCTGTATGCGCAGAGTCAGGGGGGGGATAGTTACAGGTATGCTTTTGCTTCTCGACTTTGCATTTATTTTCTTCTGAGTCTAGAACAGTAAATCCCAGAAAAGTTGCAAGACTGCTGCTAAATATTTGCATGTCTAAATACTATAATTATTTCTTCTCTACTTAAAACTGTATTCAAATTTCCCACAAAGTAGTTCAATTGAAACATGAAGCCCTGTGCTCAGAAATCTTGCTCAGTAATTCTATACCAGCCGCATCTAACCACTCTCATTCTCAATCTCTGCTTCAAAGAAATACAAAACATTTGAAGAAACATAAAGAAGTATTTCAAAAAAGAACAACTGAAATGATCCCTATTAATGAAGGTAGTACTTTAAAATACCATACCTGACTGTCACTTCAGAATATAGTTTTTAACAATCCTGGTTCCACAAACAGGACTAACCCAGTCCATTCACTAACTCTAACCCCAGTTCCCATCCACCCCACTACATATAAACTTATAATTACACAAACTCCACCTACTAACATACAACCAGTAGATTTTAATCACACAGTACTTATCCCATCTAATCATTAATAAATTACTCCCTCAAAACACAGACCCCACATCCTCACACACAGTATACACCATCCCTAGTCACTATACCCAGGTCACCCATACACCTCCTCCATCTTTTTTTCTATTTCCAGTATTACCAACACTACTGTACTATTCTATTCATATGCTCCAAGATACAGTGGATTCTCCAACTCTAAATCCGCTCAGTTTACACACAACCAGTGTGAAAATGCCTGAGACAATTCTCAAGCCACAACAAAAAATCTAACCCACAAGCAATTACTCAGTATATCCTAGTACTACAATGTTTCTTCCTCTTCTGTTTATCCTCACCCTCACTATACTTGCCCAAACCACATCCTACCAACACTCCATCTGCTTCCACAATACTTGTTACAGTTGGTGGATCATTCAACAGATTATAAAAAACAGAATAGTAGTAAGGTTACTGCTGAGTAGAAGAGAAATTATGCAGCAAGTTCTGTTTGAGCTGGTCACTTTACTGCAAGCTTTAGAGGGTTAGCGAATAGCTGGGATCAGAGTCTATGGGGTTGTTAAGAAAGGGATATGTAGAGTGAGAGAAGAAAGTAGAAGCAAAAGTGTTTGGTAGGATTGTTGTAAGGTGTCAGGGATGTGTTAGGGGATTATAGAAAAACCATGTAAGATGATAGTATAAAGAATTTAATTAGACTAGCCTGAGTTATCCTGGTTCAGTACATGGGCATATCCATGAGGCAAATAGGTGGGCTTTTAGAAATTTTTTGAATTGAACAATGTTAGTAAGGGTTTTGATGTGGACTGGGCGACTATTCCAAGCTTCGTCAACATAGCAGGAGTAGAGGAATTTGCCAGCGTGATTTTTACTTTTTCTTCTTTCTAATAGTGCCTTATTAGTGAAGCGAAGGCTACGTTTGTTGGAGTAGTTTGTTAGTATGTTGTTTAGGCTGGAGTCTTTTCAGGCTGGTTTATAATATGATGGGCCATTTTGAGCTGATTGTATTTTAACAATGAGGGGAATTCCAGCCATGAATGTTGTCTCAGAGAGTGGCAGTGGTGAGATCTATAGTTAGCACCTGTAGTGAATTTTGCTATCTTATTGTAACAGGTTTCTAGTTTTCTTCAGCAAAATGAATCAGAGGGAGAAACACGCCAGGAAATAATATAAAAAACTTTAATACGGTTAGCACTTTCACATCACAGATGCTTCTTCAGACCATGAATAAAACAACATAAGCTAAACCACTTTATATACTTCTAAAATTCTACCACGTTGCTGTTAATTAACTGATTACATCTTATTCAGAACTCGAGTTAAAGAGATAGCATATTAATAGGCATCTTGCCAAAAACATACTACAGCTTGTTAACCCTAACAATACAATACACAAACTCACATTCCATCAGTGAAATAAAAACCAATAAAATAGGTATATGCACAAAACAAGTACAGAGTTTTTAATAAAACATAAGCAATATATGCAGAATTTATAAACGTCTTGTTTTTTGATAGGGCTTAATAGATGTTTTGTCATTGAGCCCTGGTTCTTTTTCTGCCTGTAACGCAATAATCCATTTTAACTCTCTCAGTTCCAGTTTATATTTCATATCACCCAACCTTGAATCCTGAAAGATACATTCAATAACTTTGAATTGGAAATGATGCATTCTCCCTGCACACAACATGTTTGGCCAATGCACTTCTATCCGGTTCATTATTTCAGATGGCAGCCAAGTGCTCTCTGAACCGCTCAATGAGCGAGTGGTCATGCCAACATAAAAGGAAGGGCAAGCTAAACACACAGCCAGGTATACTAAATTCCTTATTTTACAGTTTGCCTTAACTTTAAATACATACTTTCTATTTGTTATAGGATGTACGAAGCTCCTGCTGTCACTCAAAACATCACAAACACTGCATTGCCCACATTTGTTAAGACCATAAACCATCTCCTTGGACTTTTTTGGTTGGCAAAGTAACCTTTTGAGATTCCTTTTATTTTTATAGCAATACCTTGGCCTCTGGTCTACAATCCTAGCTATCTCAGGGTCTGATTGCCAGATAGACCAGTTTCTATCAATCACATTTTGTACCTTTCTAACATTCTCAGCATATTCTAAGTGAATGGGTAGAATTTTAGCAGTATAATTTTCTTTCAACTGTGGAGGAGAGGTATCCTAGGTATTGTTGATATATGGTTTTGCCCTACCCTTGGGTATTGCTGATATAGGGTTTTGCCCTACCCTTGAGTATTGCTGATATATGGTTTTGCCCTACCCTGAGTATTGCTGATATATGGTTTTGCCCTACCCTTGAGTAGTGCTGATATATGGTTTTGCCCTACCCTTCCTCATAGATTTAACTTGCTGAATCCCAGTATCTACCTCACTTCTCAGATATTTCCTTTGTAACAATTCATTTCTGAACATTCCCATATCCTGTTCAAAATGTTCCTCTTCCATATCTAACCTATGTATACGCATGGCCTGATTTTTTATGATATTCCTATAAGTATAGGTAGGATGCATACTGTCTCTACTCAGGACGTTATTTTTTCTACATTCGTTTCTAAATAATTTGGAAGGTAACTTCCCATTAGTATCCTTGAATATAGTCACATCCAAAAAAGATATTTCAGTAGAAGAGACAGAATGAGTGAACCTCAAAAAATCAGTAGTGGTGTCATCATCATCATCATCATCCCCTTTTTCCCTTTTACATGGGGTCGGGGTATCGTATTAACTGTCGCCAACTCTCTCGATTCAGTGCCACTCTCCTGCCTTCTTCAACACTCATGCCTGACTGTCGCAGATCTTCTTTCACACAATCCATCCACCTCTTTGCTGGACACCCTCGCTTCCTCTTACCTTCTTCCTGTCTGTCCTAAATCTCCCTCACCAGATTGTCTTCTGCTTTTCTACACATGTGCCCATACCATCGTAATCTGTTTTCTTTGATCTTTTCTGCAATTGGAGCTACTTTAGCTTCTGCTCGTATGTCCTAATTTCTTCGCCTGTCCCACAGTGTGCATCCTACCACCTTTCTCAGGCACTTCATTTCCATCACCTCTAGCTTCTTCAACTGTTCTGCCTTTACTGCCCAGGTTTCTGTACCATACAGTAGTACTGGTCGCACCACTGTCTTGTACACCTTACTTTTCAGCTTCTTTGGCATTCTTCTGTCATATACTACACCTGATACTCTATGCCAGTTGGCTGCAGCCCCTCTGATTCTAGCTTTGACCTCTTCATTCAGACTGCCCTTCTCCTCAACCACCCCTCCCTGATACTTGAAGCTGTTTACCTGTTCCACTATCTTCCCATCTATTTCTATTCTCAGCTTCTTCTGATTTCCCCAATCTGCTGCCATTACCACTGTCTTATCTGTGCTTAGTTTCATCCCATGTGCCTTCAGATTTGCATTCCATTCTCCTATCCTTTGCTGAAGTTCTAGATCAGAGTCTGCCTGTACTGCCACATCGTCTGCATACAGCAGCTTTGTTGCTCTGACCCCTCCAACCTGTTTGCTGATGTAGTCCATTACCAGTATGAACAGAAGTGGGCTCAGAGCTGAACCCTGGTGTACACCCACTCCCACTGGGAACCCCTCAGTGAGGCCAAACACTGTTCATACTTGAGTCACTGGGTCCTTGTACATAGCCTGTACTAATTCTACCAATGTTTCTGGGACTTCAAACCACCGCAGTACTGCCCAGATCAGCTTTCTTGGGACCTTGTCATATGCTTTCTCCAAGTCTAGGAAAGCCCAGTTTGACTCTCTCCTCTTCTCTAGTTTCTTCTCAAGTATCTGTCTCAATGCAAACATCGGGTCAATTGTGCTGAATCCTGATCTGAATCCGAACTGTTCATCTCCCATCTTACATTCTACTATTCTGCGTATCCGTTTATCAATCACCCTCTCCAGAACTTTCATGCAATGTGGTAGGAGTTTGATGCCTCTGTACTGTCCACAGTTGTGGATGTCCCCTTTGTTCTTGTACACTGGCACGAGTATGCATATTCTCCAGTCATCTGGAATACGCCTTTCTCTCCACACTGCAATTAGTACCCTCATGAGCCATTTCTCCCCTAGCTCACCTAGCATCTTTATCATATCTGATGTGACCTCATCTGAGCCTGCTGCTTTCCCTGACTTCATTTTCCTTAGTGCTGCTCTTACTTCTTCTAAGCTGGGCTCCTCTTCTACTCTCATTGTAGGCTGTTTCTGGGGCAGTACCACTTCTGTGGGGTTTTCTTCATTCAGAAGCTGCTGGAAATACTCATTCCATCTGCCTTTGATGTCCTGTGGGCTGGTAAGCAGGTTGTTGCTGGAATCCCTTATGAAGGGTGTCTGACTGTCTTCTTTATCTTTCTGTCTTTGCCTCTGATGTCCTATTATTTGCTATTGCAACTTCTTTCTTAGTTTCTTTGTTAGCCAGCCAGTAGTCCTTCCTAGCCTGGTCAGTCTTTTTTATCTCCCACTTCTTCCTGCACTCCTTCTTTCTTGTGATTACTTCCTGCACTTCTGCATTCCACCATCAGCTTTCCTTATGTACCTTATTTCCATACCTGGCTTGGCCACATATCTTTTCTGTAGTCCTAACACATGCTGTTTTTAGGCGCTGCCACTCTTCTTCAACTCCCCCTATTTCCTCCTCTTCTTGGGGTGCTAGAGCCCTGAGTAATTCCTTGAACTGCTGTACTTTCTCTCCAGTCAACTTCCAGGTCTTCAGCCTGGTCTCTGTTGACCTTAGAGCCTTCTCTGACCACTGCTTGCAGCTGATTGTGGCAACTACTGGTTTATGCTGTGAACCGACTGTTTCACTGAGGATGACTTTGCAATCATGGATTCTACCCCAGTGCCTTTTCCTTACTAGGAGGAAGTCTACCTGAGTTGCATGTTGGCTACTCTTGTATGTGATCTTGTGACTGTCTCTCTTTCTGAACCATGTGTTGGCTACTATCAAGCCATTTGCCAGACAGAAGTCTAGAATGGCTTCTCCTTCTTTATTCCTATTGCTCCACCCATGTGGACCCAGGCAGTCCTCATATCCTGTTCTGTCTGTCCCGATATATGCATTTAAGTCACCCATTATCAACACCAATTCATGTTGTCCTGCTTTATCTAGTAGGTCCTGCAACTGTTGTCTGAATGCACTCTTTTCCTCACTATCACAACCCTGCTGTGGGGCATAGACTGAGATTATGAATACTGTCCTATCATTACACTGGAGTCTGATTGCCATGAGTCTGTCATTAATTCTGATGATATCCCTCACTGACTTCTGAAGCCTCTGTCTCACCACAATTCCTATACTATTTCTAGCCTGTCCCCCACCTGAGTAGTAGAGTCTGGATTCCAAGCCAAGTGGCTTTGTTGCACTGCCCTTCCATCTCGTCTCTTGGATACATAGGATGTCCAGCCTCCACCGTATCATCATGTCATCCACTTCTAAGCTGCGTCCTGTCAGTGAACCTACATTAAGTGTAGCAATTCTTAGTTCATGTTTGGCAGGTTGGTTGGTTTTATGTCCAGCTTTCACTCAGCAGAGCTATCCCAGGTAACCCAGGCTGGGCAACTAGACACCGGCCAGCCAATAGCCTATTGACCCAGGGCTGCTGGGCTTTTATGGCAGGCACACACTGACCAATATGGGCACATATACCTCTCCCACCATTAGCATGGGTCCCTGGCGTGGGTCAGAGAGTAGGCCGGGTCCTCAACCCACTTATCACCGGTAACTACCCATGCCCATTTTTTCATGACAGTCAACATGACCGAATCACCTAGAGCCATATTTTACACCAGAGACCAGATGGCTTACCAGAGACCAGATGGCTTAGTGGTTAAGGTCTTCGCCTCCAATGCACAAGGTACAAGGTTCAATCCTGACCTCTGACTAATGCCTGTTTGGAGTTTGCATGTTCTCTCTGTGTCTCCGTGGGGTTTCTCCCATGTTTGAAAAACATGCTGAGTGTTTCCATCTCAAACTCACCAATGAATGGAGCTGTGGGCAGCAGCACAGACTCTACATGGTGCCCAATGGGGGGAAGAGTTGTAAAAAGACCAACAGCTTTGGGCATCTATTGTGGTGCGCAGTATCCTCAAGATAGGAGAACACAGATCACAAACTGCACACCGTGGCAGTAGTGGTGTCTAAAAACATAAAAAATTATCATAACACACTTTCTGCACCCCCCCCCACCAGAAGGATGTCATCAACAAATCTCCTATAGAACAGAATTTTTTCTGCAAATGTCTCATGTGTCAAAACAAACTGTTCCTCCCAGTAGGCAAGGACCATGTTGGCGTACCTATTTGCACATGGCATGGCCATAGCTACGCCAAACAATTGTGGATAGTGCTTCTGTTCAAAGAGAAAAATGTTGTTTTCCAGAATTATTTTTATTAACATACATAGAAAATCAATTCTTCTCATATCATAGCAGCTGTGCAGGCTTAAATAAGTCTTAATTGCCTCCAACCCATATGTGTGGGGTATCACAGTAAAAAGTGAATTAATATCCATAGAAACCAGTAAACAGTAGTCTGGTTGTTCAAATGAACTACAGAAAGTCCTACCAATATCAGACAAAAGTTGTTTTGTATCCTTCAGTACATAAGATGAAGTACTAACTATAGGTCTTAAATTATTTTCTTTTTTTTTCCATAATAAATCTTTATTGTTATATTATTTTCAAACACAAATAAGAACAAAAATAACATATATTCACAAATCAAGCATTAACTAATATCACTAATAACCACACTCTATATACAATATTTACAAGAATGCTTCCATGTAATACAGTTAAATATAAAAAGCATAAGAATAAATGCAAGTAATAGACAGTTGATTACAAAATTCTCTCCACACACATAAATAATTATTAATATTTCCAAGTTGAAAATACTATGCTAGTATAATATTAAAAATCTGTTCCCAAATTTTTGGATTATTAACATTTTTATTTTGTGGGTTTAATAGTAATTTATGAGCCAATATATGTTTTGTAGCTAGAACTCTAAAGTTCTGCCATGAAGTTTTAGATGGGTCTAACCAATTTGAAGCTATATAAAGCTTCATTAATAGAAAAATATTAATATATATAATAATTTGTGATTTAGGATCTCTCTCGGGGAATATGCAGAATCATAAATTTCCATGATAACGGTGTACTCTGGTAACCCACCTTTGAAGTTGGATCTTAAGGGAATTCCAAAGTTTGAAAATACATTTACAACTCCAGAACATATGAAGAAGATCAGCTGGTTGATTCTTACAGTATGGACAAGTTGGTGAATTTTGGGATTAAATTTATGCAGGGTAAGACGTGTATAATATGCATTGTTCCAAATCATCAACTGGGTATATATTAATTTTGAAGAGAAGTAGATTTGATGGTCAAGTCAATTGCTTTTAACATATTACTTCTATCTGTCAGTAAGATTTTCTCTTCCCAGTAGTTTGATAACAAAATTTTATCATGAAATTGAAATTCTTTAATTAATTGATTTGCTGTTGTGATATATTTAAGATCCTGTTGGAGAGCTTGCCACAACAAAGAGCATCTATTAATAGCCTCTTCTTCTGGTTTAAAACTTTTAAAATAGCTTATAGTGAGTTCTCTAATTTGCCTCAGAATAACCAGATAATTTTTAGGTAAGTTAAGTTCTTGTCTTATTTGGTTGGCTGAACTGTCAAGATGTTTATATATATCAATCAAAGTTAGATTAACTATCAATGGAAACTTGTTGAGATCAATTAGTTGATTATTCAATTTTAAATCAGGATTTTTATGAAAGGGTTGAAAAACCATCATATGTTGAACCAAATCTAATAAATGAAATAAATTATGTAAAGAGAGTATGTTCATTTTGATGTGTTCAATAATCCCATAAAATTTCAATGTATCCTTACCTAAAAAAAGTATTGCTTTAGGATTGATATTTAACTTTAGAATATATTTATAATTCAGAACTACCCAAGGTGGTGTCCACTTAGTATTATTTATATCATAATTGGCAATTCTTAAAATTCTATTAGAATTTACAATTAAATAATACATTTCAAAATTAGGTAATTCCAGTCCTCCTCTATTTTTTTGGGTCATTAATTTATCATAATATATCCTGGTTTTCTTTGGTTCCCAAATGAATTTAGCCAATTCTTTATGAATCCGTTTAAAAAACGACTTCGAAAGTAATAAATTGGCTGACCTAAAAATATACAGTAATCGTGGTAATATGTTCATTTTGATAATTGAAACTTTTGCTAATACTGGCAGTCGTAAATTTTTCCATCTCCCAAAATCAGAAATTATTTGTTCCCAGATTGCTTTAATATTATTATTATAAAAGTCTTTATTATCAGTAGAGAACTCAATACCTAGATATTTAATATTTTCTTTAAATGATACCTGTCCCACTAAGGGCAATAACGAAAAGGGTTTAGGTGTCTTTAAAGGGAAGATATTGTTTTTTTCAAGTTAATTTTATAATTAGACACTTTTGAGAACTCATTAACAGCCTTCAATAATTTTTCAGTATCTGATAATGGAGATGCACAATAAATGCTAAGATCGTCAGCAAAAGCTGCCATTAATATTTTAGTTCCATAAATTATTGGGACATTATGATAAACATTTTGTTTAATATATAAAAACAATGGTTCAAGATAGATATTAAATAATAAAGGGGACAAAGGGCAACCCTGGCGTGTTCCAGTCTTAATCTGTATTCTTTTAGAGAAGTTTTTATTAATATACAATGTAGTATAGGGATTACTATATAATATTTGTAACGTTTGGACAAACTCATGTGATATATTAAAATATGGTAAAAGATCAAACAAGAAATTTGTATCAACCCTATCAAAGGCTTTCTGGGCATCAGTTATAAGGGCATATATATTTAAATTATTTTGCTTAGCATGCTCTAACATAGTATGTAGTGTGAGTGTATTATCACTGGTTTGTCTACCTGCCATAAAACCAGTCTGTTCTTTAGAAATGATATGAGTCATGATTCTCTTCAGTCTAGATGCTATAATAGAGGTTAGAATTTTCATGTCTACATTTATTAATGATATCGGTCTATAATTATCCGGATTTTGAGGATCTGAATTGGCTTTATGTATAAAAATAGTTTTTGAGGCATTAAGGTGTGGATCATTAATTTTATTCCTAATTATGTAGTTAAACACAACTGAAAGTATCTTACCGAAAATATCTGCATTTTTTTTTATAAAATTCCACTGTCAAGCCATCAGGACCTGGTGATTTATGTGATTTCATATGCTGAATTACATATACTATTTCTTCTTCAGATATCGGTTTAACCAAGTCATTTTGAATGTCCTCTCCTATTGTTGGAAACTTAATTGACTGTAGAAATTGTTCATAATTCCTGTTAGGGGTCATATCCTTTTGTCCAGCATAAATATTAGTGTATATTTTCTCAAAGATATTAAGAACCTCCTCAGTTTTAGAATATATTTTATTATTAAATTGTATTTTTGAAATCTGCACGATTGGTTTTGTTTGATTAATGATCCTAGCTAACGCTCTTGATGGTGTTTGAACATGACTGGCATACCTCACTAACGTCTTGTACTCTTGAAATGTTAATCTACTATTCTGAAGTAAAAAGAGATCCTTTTGACATTTAATCAGCTCCTTCTCTGTTTGCTCATTAAAATCTCTAATCAGTTCTTGATCAAGTAATTTAATTTTTATTTCTAAAGTTTGAATATCTTTGTTTAATATCTTTTTATAATAAGATGCTTTTTGCAAAAGTGTCCCTCTTATTTGAGCTTTAACTGTTGCCCATTCAATATCTGGGGCAAATTGTTGTTTCCCTAAACCAATCAATAAGTCTTTCAGGTACTTTGTAATTTCCAGTATTATATCCTCCTTATTCAATAGATTTGGATTAAGAGACCAATTATAACCTCTTTGTCTCAAAGTATCTGTTACCCCTTTAGTAAAACTCAACAAAATTTTAGAATGGTCTGATATATAACGGGCATGTACCATAACTGTAGGTTCTAGATTGATCAATACTCTTGAAATCAGGAAGAAATCAATTCTGGACCACATTTTATGACATGGGGAATAAAAGGTAAAATTTCTTGTACTATTATCGTTATTCAGATAATGAAATGGATCATATAATTGAAAGTCTTCTTTAAGATCATTCAGTGCTAATAGAGCATGCTTGTTAAATGCTCTTTGTGGACAAGATCTATCCAACTTCGGATTCTGGTAGGTATTCCAATCACCTCCAACAATTACATAATATCTATCAAATTGTGTTAAAATTGAATATAGTGATGCTATAAATAGTTGTTGGTCATTACAGGGAGCATATATATTTAAAAGTAAAATAGGTTTATCAAATAAGGTAGACGAAAGAATAACATAGCACCACCGTCCATTTTTATCTGTATTAAAATCTAATATATTTTCCTTGTATTGATCTTTAATAATTATGGCTACCCCAGCACTATTTGACTTACCTTCAGATACTACTACTTCTCTAATCCATTTCTTTTTTAACATCACCCCATTGATCATTCATTAAATGTGTTTCTTGGAGTAGGATAAACCACGCCTTAGCCTGCAACAGTACATGTAACACCAGTTTCCTCTTCTTCAAGTTCTGGAGCCCTTTAACATTCCATGAATCTACTTCCCACATTTCAAAGATTCACTGTAAGATGAAAGTTTTGGAGAGAGAGCATGGAAAAAACAAAAAACAGTAAATTCTAAACCATACATAATCTGGAAGCAATCCTTATATCCCATCCTCAACCAGTGCATACCCACTCTAACCCCGGACCAGGAGATGAATAGGTCCTGTATAATATAAAATGACAAAGGGTTTAAAAGAAACAACAGATATAAAAACACCACAATGTAAAATTTCACACATGCATCACAATTAAGACCTATAAAACCTAACTTCACTACGACAAAGCCTAAACTAAACATTCCCTAACAAACACTGCCATAAACTGCATCTCTTTGGTTAATTACTATTTAAACAAATCAAATTAAAAATGTAACAGCAGTACATGTAAAAAGAATAAAGTAAAAAAAAATAATGCATTTTCAGTAGGTTATAATAATGCACTTTCACTATAATAATGCACTTTTAGTTGGATTAGCTATCTATACATAAACCACATGCATTAAAAGAGAGAAAAAAAAAATACATACTAATTTATAACCCTATATTAAAGCAAATAGACAGCAAATTTATTAATATCCTTTGTTATACATTCACCTTATACTAGTTTTATAATAAAGCAAGCTTCTAACTAAATAAAATAATGAAAATAACACAAAACATTAAAAACTATGCTGACAGGTTAAATAAACATTGCTAAATCCCTACACCCTCTCTAAATAATATAACTACAAAATGTTGACTGAAAGTTAATAAATGAAGTTCCTAACAAGTTCCTATGTGCTTAAATTACTATAGAACAGTGTTATTTAATGTTAAATAAGCAAGAGAGTGTTTAAAACAGTTCTCTTCGGTTTTCCAAACCAGGAAGTCCTGTAAAATGCTTGCGATGGGGAACCACTTTTGCAGACGGACTCCCGGAAGTGCCACAACGAAATCTACACCCTCAACAGCATTTTAAGCACTTCCTGTCTTCCTCCTCATTGAAAACAGTTTGTAGAAGCCATAAAATGTCAGGAAACAAGTGCATGAGATCAAGATAAGGAAAAGCAAACAGTTTTATTGCTCAGGAATAGGCCTAAGCTTCACAAATGCAAACAAAAGTTTACCCAGTCCTCGAAGCACAGTAAACATAGCAACATACCAGTCCCATCAAAAGTTCAATTCAAGTCTCTGATGCAGGTAAAGCCTTGAAAATTTTAAGAAACAGATTTCTTGCCTCATTTTTGGTGGAAACAGAATGTTTAGCCCCATCCACTGTGAATATAAGCATATTAGGATATTTCATTTGAAACTTCATTTGTTTGTCAATAAGAAATTTGCAGTAAGGAGACAGAGACTGTCTAGCCTGTCTGATTTGTATAGGTAGATCCTGTGTCAGAGATATTTTATTGTTTTTCCACATAATATAGCCTCCACCTTGTTTTGCAGTAATAAGTATTCTATTTACATCTTGATAATTAAGCAGTTTAACATACACAGGTCTAGGAAAATTAGATGCTTGTACCTCTCTCAAAGCTCTGTGTGCTCTTTCCACGATGATTTGTTTCACAGTATCAGAATCATTTAAAAGCACTGCAAATATTTGTAGTATGGATGGAATCAGTTCATTATACTGAATGGATTCAGGAATCCCTCTGACAATGATATTGTTTCTCCTGGATCTTGCTTCTAGGTCTGTAAGCTTACTTTGTATAGCCTGTATATCCACATCATGCAGATTAGTTTTTTTCCAGTAAAACTAATTTGTCCTCAGTATCAGAAATTCGAGCCTCCGTCTTATCCATTCTTTCCAGCAACTGAGTACATGAAATTCCAAATGATTGTATTTGACAAGTCAGTTCTTTTAAAGCTTCTTGTATAGGCAGAAGTGCAGTTTTGATATCCTCCATATTTAAAGCTTGATCAGCTTTAGTTTTAGTCCCTAGTTTCTGTTGTTCCTGTGCTTTAGTAATTTTTTTGTCGTTTAGTAGTCACATCTTTTTCTGGTGATTGCAATTCTGATAATTTTGTTTTAGTCGTAGTTATATCCATGCTTTTGTCTTCTTTTGACATCTTATTGGAACATAAAAAGTTGCAATATAAAAAGCACACGGTTCCTTTGTGTATTCCTCTCTGCAGAGCTAGCTAATCTGTTGTAATCCAATGAAATATATTCCTTTTTTCTGGTTTTTCTTCCCAATCCAGGATAAATAAGTGTAGTTAGAGTAAGTTTATCGAAGTTTGGATGTTGAAAACTTTGTAGTATCCACTCAGGGTTTTGATTTCCTCAGGTTAAATGGAGAGCTGCAGTTCAGCAGTGTTCACAGAACGGCAGCCATCTTTGAATCTGGTCTTAAATTATTTTCAACATATTTAGATATTGAATGTGTAACCCATCCATGACCAGACACTATGGGTCTGAATGGTGGGTTGTATCTATCTTTGTGCTGTTTTGGAAGACCCTGAATGAGTGGAACAACAGGATTTGTAACAGTAAAAAAGTCCAACAAAGACATAGAAATCAGACCACTTGCAAAACAGTCATATAATGATTTAAATACTCGGTTGCAGCATAATTCTGTGTGATTTAAACTGACTTGCTTGTATACATTTTTCATCTTTTCTTGCATAGAAGCAACATAATCTTCAGTATTAAAGACAGCAATTCCCCCACCTTTGTCCACAGGATGAATAACAATAAATGCATCATTTCTTAGTTCAAGGAAAGTTGCCTGCTCTTTCTTGCTTAAGTTAAAAAATCTATCCTTATTATTCTGACTTTTAAAACTAAGCATTTCTTTCAGTTGCATTTTACAAACATTACAAAATACTTCTAAAACTGGATTCATGTCGGGAACAAACAAGCTGGTTTGTTTAAAGTCATTAAAAAGTTCAAAATTATTACTGCCAAATAAAGATTTCAGCATAACACTGTGTGCAAAATATCTTATATCCAATACAGTACTCACAAAGTCAGTGTCTGAAGCTGGAATGAAAGTCAAGCCACGTTCAAGTATAGATTACTGATGTTTGGTTAATATTTTACTAGAAAAGTTCATTACCAGTGTTCTCATATTGGCACCATGTTCCACATCCTTTTCGAATTTCTTCCTACCACCCCTTCCTGGGAAGGCAGTCTTCTCTTCCTCCCCCTGCTGCTGGACCGGCCCATTCGCGATGAGTCAATTTTGCGAATGGGAAGGGGGGGGGGCTGAATTAATGTGGGTTGAACCATCTCCTTCTTTTTTACAGATTGAACAGCTGTAGATCTTTCATTTTGACTGTTATTGATTAAGCCATTCAAAGTGTGTGCATTTTTGTTACTTCTAATGCCTCTGTAGTGTTCGGAGCATTATATTTACCCCTTCTGGGTTTCTAGTTTTGTCATATCAGCCTTTCTAATGTTAGTAAGGATTGGGGATGCATAGAGTAGTGTTGAGGTAAGGTGGGTTCTGGCAATGGTAACTCTGGTGTCAGCTGTGAGATAGTGCTTACTCCTGTAGAGACACCCTAGTTTTTTTATGTACTTTTTTATGGATTGTGAAATATGAATGTCAAATAGCAAATTATGATCAATGGTAACCCCTAACAGTTTGGTACTGGGAACTGGGGTTATAATGGTATTATTGGTAGAGGTAATTTTGAATGCTACTGGGATAATGGAGGCTCTAGTGGGGTGAAATAGGATGAGTTGAGTTTTTTGTGGGGGGGTTCAAAATTAGTTGAGCTTTAGTTAGCCAAGTTTCTATAGCTACAAATGACTGTTGGGTGATTTGTTCTAGTTGGTGGAGAGAAGGAGCGGCACATGTAAGAGTTGAATCGTCTGCATATTGTATGAGTGTGGAATGTTTCATTTTGTATGAAGTTTGTTAGTAAAGATTGTGAAGAGGAGTGGGCCTAGGATGGAACCTTGTGGGACCCCTACAGTTACAGGAAGAAGAGTATAGGTTTTGTTGTCATAATACTGCCTGTTGACGGCCATACAGATAGTCTTTAAACCAGGCTATTGCTGTCTGTCTGAGGCTTAAATTGATTAAGGCTTGTAAGAGTTTGTAATGGGATACAGTGTCAAATGCCTTTGACAGGTCTAGAAAGGTTGAGGAGACTAGATTACCTTCAGAACAAAGATGATTAACAGTATTGCTAAAACACTTTAGTGCTGTAGTGGTACTATGATTAGGCCGGAAACCATGTTGGGTGGGATTTAGGAGATTGTTTGTTAATAGGTATTCTAGCAGTTGTGTATGAATGCATTTTTCCAAGATTTTTTGAAAGGGGATAGTATGACTATGGGACGATAGTTGGTTAAATCTGTAGAGTTACCACCTTTGTGAAGTGGGATTATGTGTACTATTTTCCAAAGTTTAGGTATTTTATTTTCTGTGATAGAGTGGTTAATGAGGGTGGCAATGGGGTCTGAGATGGTATCAGCGGCTACTTTCAGATATTCTGCTGGAAGGTTATCTGCAGCTGTAGTAGTTGGCTTGACTTTGTTAAGATTTTTTTACAGTAGCAGTAGGGACTGGTTGGAAATGAAAGTCGTTAGGGTTGTCACTTGGTGGGGGTAGTGGGGGGTGGAAGTGAAGTTAGTATTTATAAGGTTTAAAATGGATTTTGTGAAATATTTGTTAAACTGGGTTGGAATGTCATCATTGGTATTGGATAAGTTTGGGGCTGGGGTGGTAGTTTGGCCTGGATGCAGTATTTTATTAATGGCGGACCAAAACTTTTGGGGATTTTTCTGATGTTTTATTTGGATGTTATTATAGTAGTCTTTTTTGTTTTGCATGATTTGTTTTTTGACTGAGTTTCTAAGTTTTAGGTATTGTTGGTGGTTTGTGGTGTTTTTTTTCTGTGATCCATTTTCCCAGGCTTTGTCTCTTATTTTTAGTAGAGATCTGATTGATTTAGTAAGCCAGGGAGTATAGTTAGGTTTGATACGCAAGGTTCTGGGGGGAGATAGTTTATTTAGGATAGTGACAAAGGTGGAGTTAAAGTAATGTACTGCTTCATCTAGAGGAAGAAAATTTGCTGGGTTCCAGTTACAATTTCTCAGTAAGGTTCATAAGTAAGGTAGTAAGTTTTTGATGTTGTAGATTTTATGGTATTTTGAGATTTTAGAAGGGTTTAATAGTTGTCTGAGAATAAAAGTTGGAAGGTGATCACTGAGACTGTCTGGTAGACAGCCAGAGATCTGTGTGTTGTTGGGATGACTAGTTAAGATCCAGTCTAGTACTGACTATTTCATCTTCTTTGTGTTTTTTGTCAATTCTGGTAGGGTTTTGATTAGTTGTGAGTAGCCATGGAGATTGATATGGTTAGTAGGGGTAGCTGCGTCACAGGCATTCCAGTCTACATTAAAGTCACCAGATATAATAGTTTCTTCAGGAAGGGTGCTAGATGACAATTGTAACATATTCTCCATTATGGGAATATTTTGGCCAGGTGGGATGTAAATGCCTATAATATTTATATGCATTTTTGTATTAAGATAGAGTTTTGTTAGTGTTAGTTCAGCATTTTGGAATAAGTGATAGGGTATTTTTGTAAAGGATGGCTACTCCCCCTCCTCTTTTTTTCTTGTCTATCTTTTCTATATATGTTGTAGCCAGGGGGTGTTATTTCATTGTCACTGATGTCTGGTTTTAGCCAAGTTTCGGTTAACAGGACAATGTCAGGATGGTAGAGAGTTAGGGTAGCACGGAGTTCAAGTATTTTGTTAAGGATGCTTCTTAGATTCGTGTTAAGTATTAGGAGGTCTGAATTGTTTCTATTGAGGTTGGGGGAAAATAGAGTTGGCTATTAGGGTTGAATGAATGGTTAGAGTGTCCTGGGTTAAGATGAATGTCGCCGCTATGTAACAGTTGTGTTCTAATTTGATTAAGCATTTCTATAAGTTTGTGGATGGTTTTGTCATATTTTAGAGATATCTGAGGTGTTTGGTGGGTTGGTAGGAAAGTGAACCTCGCTAGTGAGATAGGGGTAGTGTTGTAAATAGAGTAGGCTATTGGAGTGGAGGGTAGTGGTTTCTCAGTTAGCTGTGCAAGTGTGGGGGTATGTAAATGGGGATGGGTGCTTATAATGTTGTGAGGGGTTATAAGAAGTGTAAGTAGTGATAATCCTAGTATTAAAGTGGTGTGTATGAGATGTATATTGGAATACTTTGGAGGTGTGTCTAGGTGAGAGTAGTTGGATTGATTTAATTTTGGAGGGTGTAGATCGGTTGAGTGTAGGATGGGTGTGGGTTGGTTGGTATAAATTTAGGTGTAGTGGGGGCATGTGGGAATTGGGGGCAGGGTAGGGGAGCAGAGAGAGCTTGCACCAGATGCCAGCCGTAGTAAGATGGAAAATAAAACAATCTCCACGGGCAGGATCGGCAGGGTAAGTGAGAGTCTACAAAGACTTGAGAAAGCGCCTTGCCTAAGCAGTGTTAGGTGTAAAAAAAGGTTTGGAAAAAGTTAGAAGCAGTAGACCTGATGATTAGTGAGGAACAGGTCACAAGGGGAGCAGGTACAGCTTAGGGAGCACTATGTACAATTAGCTAGGGTGTACGTTAATGGAGGGAGGCACAGCTCTATACTACAAACCAAGGGTTGGTTGGGTGGGTGTGTGGGTGGGGGGACTATTAATAGATAGGAGGTTAGGGTCCTCAGCAGCATGCTCACTACAGTTAGATAGGTATAGCTGTTACTATTAAATTTTTAAAAACTCGCATTTACATATATTATGTGGTCACTCTTTCAGTAAGGGGTTGAATCCCATGCTTTTTGAGTGGGTCTGGGCTTATGTTCACTCAGCTGAGTCTCAGGTGGGCTAAGCAACTAGCACTGGGGTGAGAGATTATTATGTGGTCACTGTTTCAGTAAGGGGCTGAATCCTGTGCTATTTGAGTGGGTCCAGACTTGTGTTCACTTGGCTGAGTCTCAGATGGCCTAAGGAATCAGCACTGGGGTGAGAGATTATTATGTGGTCATTGTTTCAGTAAGGGGTTGAATCCCATGCTATTTGTGTGGGTCTAGGCTTGTGTTCACTCAGATGAGTCTCAGGTGGCCTAAGCAACCAGCACTGAGAGATTTCATGGCCCTAACGAGCATGCTGCAGGGAGACGCTCCAACCTGATGAATAAATATGAATGATTGTAACCAATATGCCACCAGACAATAATACCAGCATTGCAGAAAAACTTTCAGCTGTGGCTTACAATAAGATTTTCCAAGAACTAATGATACTCCGTGAATTGAACATTGATTGGCTTTTGGAACACTATTATAACCTTGCCCTGCCCTAAACTTACATGGGTTAACTTACACCAATAAGCCCCCCACAAGATTTAATAAAACATGTAATAGACAGTCTATCATGGACTGGATCCTCACCTCTGTTCCTCAGAATACAGTAGACACAGATACCCTGTATGATTCACTAAGTAATCATCTCCCCAACTTTGGTGTTAGAAAGAGACAATTTTAAAAAAAGCAACATTGTTGCAACCAAGTAAGACATTTGAAATGTTTCCATTTAGGGATGCTCAATAACTCCTTAAAGTCAATCAACTGGCACTGCTAAAGAGTCTGTGTCTGAATTCAACAGAATATTTCTCAGCATCCTAACCAACCTGACACCACTCAGAACAAAAAGGATTAAGAATAATTCCACAGTTGGTTTATTAGAGAAACGAAACAAAACAAATCAAGCACCAAAGATACAAAGAACAGAAATAATGGACATTGAATAAATCCCGACAAAGTCCAGAACACTTTAGATGCCTTAAAACAGTGTAAAAGCAATGATCAAAACCAGGAAGAAAAACAACTATTCAAACACTCAACAAACGATGCAGAGCAATACCAACAAATTCTGGACATCCATCCATGAATTTATAAATCCTGGACAAGTCCAACAGTCTGCCCACTGTACTGGCCCTAACTCTGGAATTATAGTCAACCTACTCAACACTCATTTCATTAACTCAATCACCTCTTTATACAACCAAAACCCACCTACCTCTCCACCTCCCTCATCTAACCACCGAGATGGTACAAACACTTTTATATTTAAACCCATCCCTGCCTCCTACACTGGAACATTATTAACCAAATTCAAACCACCCACCATTGCCCTAGATAATATAACTGGGGAATATGTCAAGCTCACTGTTGATGCCCTAGCCTATCCAATTTCCCATTTAATCAATAGATCCATCAGTGAAGCCTACATCCCCATTCTGTGGAAAAGCTGTTTTATCATACCCCCTGCAGAACGGAGGGAAATCTAAGAACAAGATCAACTACCAGCCTGTTACTATTCTTTCACTGCTCTACAAAATCCTCCAGAAGTGCATTTATCACCAATTAATACATCATACCTCAGAAACTAAATTACAAAACAAGTAACAACACAGCTTTAGGCCCTCTCACAGCACCACCACTGCACTCCAAACTTTCTGCATACAGCAAACACTTATGAAAACTCAGGAAATCCTATATCAGCACTTTTCTTACACCCATCTAAAGAAGCCTTGGATCTGGAAATTATCACAAACTTTTGCAAAGAGTAGCTTCCCTAAATATCTCTGCACCATCATTTGCCTGGTTCCAGAACTACCTATCTTTCTGAAGTCAAGCAGATAAATGGCAAAATGCTATCTCAGATTTTCTCCCTGTACTGGTGTACCCCAAGGATCCATCCAATGTCCCATTCATTTTAATATTTTTATAAATGATCTTCCTCTAGCAAGTAAGCATGCATCTGTAGTCCAATGTGCAGATGACCCAGTGTTGATATGCTCTGCTAAAACCCTCCAGTATCTTCAAGAAATCACCAAGAGTCTTTCACCTCCATACAAAGATGGGTCATATCATCTAAAATACTTCTAAACCACCAAAAAAGTAAACTAATACTATTCACACCAAGCATGTGGCTACAAAAAAGGCCCAATTCCAGATAACTTCAAGTTGCAATACCCAAACTGAGCTAATAACACAAACTAAACTCCTGAGTGTAACCACTGATGAACAACCCATATTTGATCTTCATGTCAAATAGGTAGTAAAACACATCAAAAAATGAAATCTGTATGCAGGATTAGACCATACCTAACAGACACTGCTAGGAAACATACCTCCTCAACTTGTCTGCTTCATGCTCTACTACATGCCAGCCCAATTCTCACTAATTTGCGATCCACACAGTTTGAAAAACTCAAACAATGTCATAATAAAGTGGCACTTTTTGATACAAGTCTTCGTTCTTCAACATGTCTATAACTTTTGACATGTATTTTCTTGCTCTACTATTACCAAACTACCCCTTTGTCAGCTAAAATAATATGAATGGAACTGACATTAGACATTCCCTTTAATTCTTCAAATTCCACTTGGCTTAAATTTAAAAGGACCTAAGTTTGTTACACATTTAGCATAACATCAGTCGGGTTTTTTTACAGAATCCTTTCAATCAGTAATTCTGTCATTCATGGAGACCAACAAAGGATCGAGGAGAGAATACATCATGGGGGAATCAACACCAGCAGTTTTGTTCAGTTTATTTATTTATTTATTTATTAATTCCAGTTTGATGACCAGGGAGGTCTACAGGGCTCAAAGAGCCCGTTTACAGTGGAGGCCCGGGAAGAAAGCTCCAGTAATACATAGTACAAGCTCAAGATGGCAATGGTGACAGCATTGGTGAAAGATTCTGGGCAACTTTCTAAAAATGATTATTTTTGAAAGACTCTCAGTCTTCGGGTACTTTTAATATTATTAAGGTATCAGGCAGTCTTCTTACAGACGATGAAATTTGAGTTTTAACAGAAAGTTTAATGTTTGTTCCATTAAAAAGAGCAATGTTCATGGAGACTATGATGTATTTTAAGCTGTTTAAGTTTAAAGGCTTATTTTGTTAAACATGATCAGAAGGACAGCTTTAATATGAACCAGGGTCATCTTTTAAAGAAGCCAAGGTGATTTAACCACCTGTATGATTTTGCTGTTAATGTGTTTTCAGAACTGTGTGAAAGGGATTTTATCAGTTATTTTGAAATGTGTAATAAATATAGGTCCTTTTTATAATTTAAGCAAAGCAGAGTTTGAAGCACTAAGGGGATGATCCAATGACAGTTCTATTCGTATTATCTTAGCTGACAAATGGGATGGTTTAGTAATACTGGGAAAATGTGTCCAAATTTATGGAAATGTTGAAACAGGATGAATTGTATCAAAAAGTGGCTAGGACTTTTGTCCAAACTAAATATAAACATTTGGATAATTTGTTAATAGAGTTAGCAGAAGAAGGTATTTGGACAAACAAAATTCTTGCATTTTTAAATAAATGTCCAAGGTTACCCTAAGCTTACCTCAAGGTTACCAGGGATTTTTGGAATACCTAAAATACATAAAACCTCAAGGATCATGCTTTTAGGTCTATAGTGGCACCCAGAGGCTCTAAAACCGAGCCCCTCTAAGCCACGGCAGAACATTATTTACAACCAATGGTTCAAACAATTGACTATTTAGTTAAAGATTCTTTTAATTTTGTTAATAAATTAAAAATATGAAGGATGTGGGGCAGTGTTTATTAGCAACCTTGGAACATATTTTAGAGGAAAAAATAATAAATAAATATATATATTTTTTTTTTTGGGAAGAGGAAGTGTCAGCAACAAAAGGAATTGGCACTGAGAGCCTTAATGGCAGCTAAATATGCCAATATATTTCTTGCAGAGTGGAAAGAGTGGGTTACCTGGACTACGGCTTGGAGTAAGCACCTCATTGGTTCTTTTGAGCTTTTTTTTAAAGTTATTTCAGGTTTCAACTTTCTGTTAGCTAAGAAGTTAACTTGTGAGTGTTTCTGCCATTTCACACTGAGCTAATCAGAGGAAGGGCACAGAGCAAACTCGGATCTGTAATATATAACACTAAGTATCCTGTTTTTGGATTATTTTTATGAGTTATTTATTGCACTTTTATTGTCTGCTGCATAATTTCCTAGCTAGTTTCACTGTGTGTGAGGGATTAACTGGAAATTGTCTACATTTATTAAGCATCTGTTTGGGTTTTTTGTTCTGATTTCCTGCCAAGGAGTGTATCATATTGTTTCCCACCCTGCCTCCCTATTGGTATCATGTTCTTATACTTGGTGGCTTTGCAGTTGCCCACCCCTACTGTAAATTTGATCTACAAAAAAAAAAAAAAAAATTGTAATCTTGTTTCCTGCCTTTCCTGTAAGTAGTCTAGTCCGGATACAGATTTGCTGACTCCAGGACTGTTTGTAAGCTTCTGAGCCCCCAAGCCTTTCTGTGTTGGAGGGAAGCCTTCTAGCTTAATTTTGTTTCTTAGAACTAGCCAGTTTTTTAGTTTCAGCACTCAAATCTGTTTCTTTGAGCTCAGCACTTGTTCAGAACTCATTGTAAGTACTAAATAAGCTACAAATTACTACTGCACTCAACTTTCCTCACTTGTCTTGAGGAAAACAGTTTTTAGTACTTAATAAATAAGCACCTATCCAGGCATGTCTAAGGGTCAGCTCCTGCTGTTTTCTCCTGCCTACCTGATGAATCTGGGCATCTTGGGGCAGTGCAGCAATTGCCCCATGTGCACAGACAACCCTCTCCTCCTACCATCCAACACTACAACATACGAGAGATGCACTTATATAGCCAAACTGGAAGCAAAGCTCTCTTCACCCAAGACTGGACTAGACAGTCAAGAGGAGAAGGTAAATACTTGCAACACACCCCACTCATCACATAGTCCCTTAAAACCTACACCACCAAAACACACACATAGAAACACAAAACACACACCTACATTCACAAAGGCTCTCAATAAAAATCTGCCCAAGCAACAGGGACCTCCAAAGCAGAAACGCAAGTAACCTACACCCCCCAACACAACCCAAATGACACATAGCCCACAAATTCAGTGTGCCACTCAACCACAGCCCATAAGGCATTGCAACGTACCCAACACTCTAGACATAGGTGACTCGATAGTCAGGCACACTGATGCACCACTCACCAGGTTAAACAAGGAGAAAGTTATTGTCAGCTGCCTCTCAGGTGCCATGATCCACCGCATAATGCATGCACTCAGGCCACTCCACAACAAGTGCAAATATGACTCTGTCATTGTCCATGTTGGTGTGAATGACCTGAGACATACCTGTCTGGACTATATGAAAAGAGACATGGAGGAGCTGTCTGATCTTGTAGCCCAGGCAGGTATGACCCTATCCCTGAGAACATCCTGTCATCACCCAGAATGATACCACACTACAAGGACAAAATGATTGACTTCAACAATTGGCTAAGTTTCTGGTGTCATTCTAAGGAGATCCAGTATCTGTCTGCCTGGGATGACATGATCAACAAACCACGATGCTTTGCTAGAGATGGCCTGCACCTGTCGCCCTTGGGATTCCAGATACTGGCTAAGGCTCTTGCCACCCCTATAGTGCCTTTTTTAAGTAAGGTACAAATGACAAATTCACCACTGTAACAGGTACAAGCAAGCAAAATCTGAGGGTAATGCTACTCAATGCTAGAAGTCTAAACCTCAAAATGCACTCACTCGAGGCACTCCTTAAAATGGAGAACATCAACATCTGTGCAGTGACAGAGACCTGGTTCAAGGCTCCAGGGAGCACTGCTGCATTACCAGACTATAATTCATACCAGACCTTTCGGCCACCTAACCTGGACCAAAACACTAAAGGTGGAGGCATGTCCATATTCATTAAGGATATCCACACCTCCGGGCTAGTTGCTCAGCATAATCCATCCAAGATTATCCAAGTGCAACTAACTCTGGGCAAGACCGCAATCCAAATTTTAGCTTGCTACAGATCCCCCATCATGCCCCAGGATTCCCACTCCTCATTTCTTGATACACTGGAAAATATTAGGGTACAACCTAACACTCTAATAATGGGTGATTTCAACTACCCAACCATTAACTGGGAAAACTACTCATGTACCAACTCTTGTGCTCAACGTTTTCTGGAATTCATAAATTCCAATGCCTTGAATCAACTTACCCACACCCCCACCAGGGGCAGCAATATCCAAGACCTGGTCATTACCAACATGGGCAACCGGTGTTTCACACCAGAGGTCAATTCCTTGTTGGTCAGATCCATCCACAAGCTAATCACCCTAGACATACACATCCCACCCCCACCCCCATTAGGGAAACCACTGTAAAAAATTTCTCCAAAGCCAACTTCACGACACCCATGCTGATGGACAATAGAGGTACGACTGCTGAATCCTACACAAATGCACTTTATAAGCACTTACACAAGTGCATGAGTCATGCAATCCCTAACAGAACCAAGATGCTATCCTCCAAAAAAAGGAAGCCAATCTGGTGGTCCCCTGCCATAAACAAACTCTACAACAGAAGAAAGAAACTGTTGCAAAAAAGAGTAAAATCCCATGATTGGAGAAACTCTGTGGTCATCCTCAGTAAGAAGCTGAGATCCCTCATAAAATCCTCGAAAGCTAATTATGAAAACAAAATTGCCACTGATTCTAAAGACAACCACAAAGCATTCTATAGCTATGTCAAGAATCTCAATGGCAACACTCAGATCTGATTTGAGTTACAGCAGAATGGCACTAAATATACAGAACCAACTGATATTGCCAACATCCTGGCAGATAGGTTCAGTGCTAAATTTACCCCCCCCCCCATCCCTGAAATGGCCCATCTCTATATGGGAAGAATGCAAAGTTTCTGTAATCATGGCTGCACAGGTAAAAAACACACTCTCCAAAGCCAAGAACACAGCATCCATGGGACCTGACAACATCCCAGGCTGCATTCTACATGAACTACAGAATGAACTGGCACCCCACCTAAGTACCATGTTCAGTCATAACCTCACCTCAGGCTTTGTGCCCACTGAATGGCACACAGCAATGGTTATCCCACTCCACAAAGGGGGAGCCACCACGGACCCTGGAAAAAAACACCCCATTAGCCTGATGAGCCTGGCCTGCAAGGCTATGGAACGTATCATCATGGAATTTATAAACAATTACATTGGTAATCTCCAAACTCTGGACCCCACCCAGTTCAGGTTTGTAAAAGGCAGATCATATCTCCTAAACCTGATAGACTTCTTTGAAGCGGTCACCAAAGCCATAGATTAGGGTAAGGTGGGTCACACAGCCTATCTAGATCTTGCCAAGACTTTCGACACCATCCCCCACTGTGGAATTATAGATAAATGCACTAAACTAGGTATAAATCCCTATGTCACAAGATAGGTTGCCAACTGGCTCACTGACAGAACCCACACTGTGAAAGTAGCAGACTGCAAATCCAACTTCAGACCAGTGACAAGTGGAGTACCACAGGGTTTAGTCCTGGGTCCTCTCCTGTTTGGTATCTACTTCTCTGAAGTACAGGCTAACATAGAAGGTCTTTGGCTAATGAAGTTCGCAGATGACTGCAAACTAGGAGCCACAATCAAAACTATTAACAATGTGGAAATCCTACAAAAGGGCCTCACTGAGACAGATGCCTGGCGTCAAAGCCATGGTCTCAAGCTCAATGCCAAAAAGTGCATTGTCATCCCTTTTGGTAAAAACTGTACCCAAGAACTATCACATAGGCGGTAGTCTACTTAACACCGAAAGTATGATAAGAGACCTTGGGACACAGGTAGACAGTAGTCTCTCCTTTGATAATCACATTGCCACAGTAGTTAGGAAATCCTTCTATGTGGCACACCTCATCACAAAAGGGTTCTCATCCAGGGAAAAAGAGGTCATTGTTCCCCTCTACTCATCACTCATTAGACCCATTATAGAGTACAATGCCCCTTTTGGTATGTACCTCACAAGACATCTACAACAACTGGAAAGGCTGCAGAAATACCTCACAAAGAGGATTACTGGCCTCAAACAGATGCCCTATGCAGACCGTCTCAAAAAACTCCAGCTTTACTCCATTGCATATTGCCTACTCAGAGGTGATTTCTGCCTAACATACAAAGCTATGTCAAACCCAGAGCTATTGGATATGTTCCACTTAAAGAAATCCCAATCCTTCTGAGCTACACGCTCTAGGGACCTAAACCTTGTCACCACAATAAACAGAACATGCTGGAGGAATAGATTCCTGTCCCACAGACTTCCCATACTCTGGAACAAACTACCTGTCTATATCAAACAAAGCTCCTCATCAGCACTCTTCAAGAAAAATCTTGATGATTGGATGGGAGATAGGAAATTCACCCCAGGGATCATTTCTGTGGCTCTGCTCAACAGGGGCACAGGAAAATAATTTTCTTGGGTGTTGAAAGCCAGGGTACCTTTTGGCTAAGCTTATATAGGCCCTAGGACCGATAGCCTACTACCTACCTATGAACCTAAGAAAATATTTATATATATATATATATATATATATATATATATATATATATATATATATATTTATATATATATGTTTATCGGGCACTGATCAATACTGACCAATTTCTGGCTCAGCTCAAATGAAATACAAAACATTTTACAAATAAAAAATACATAAATGCAAGCAATAACAGAAAAGTTCAGACTAAGTCCATAGAAAAGCACAATGCATTGTACGGTCAGACAGAGTGTGATATATAGTATATACATTTGTTTCTAAAGTGGGTCAATCTTCAGTGAATCTTGAGAGAGGAGAAGAGAAGGGACATTGAATGGAGATGGGTGAGATGATATGTCCTGTGTTAAAGCAAGAGCTTTTGGCTTGGATAAAGAAAGCTTTTTGGGTTACATTCTGCATTTGGAATAAGTGTTGTTTTCTTTAATGTCGATGGGAAAAGCTTGCCAAAGAATAGGTGCCTGAGAGGAGAAAGCATGTGCAATGCTGTGAAGTAATTTGGAAATTAGATTTATCTAAACATTGTAGAGTTTATTTTATGTTTATTGATGCTATTTTCTATGGGCTTCATCCCTTGATGAATTGGTAAATCTTGTTGAACTGTTAAACCATGCCACCTCTTTTTTAAATTTGAATTGAATTATGGCAATCAATAGATTCATTACTTGGACAGGATGATTTTTAAAAATCAGGAAGATCAGTTGTTTACTAAGTTATTCAGGAAAGAGATCAATGGCAGTTAGTATTTAGATATAGTTATCAATATCCCCTGCATGTTATAGTTATCAAATATCCCCTGCATGTTATAGTTATCAATATCACCTGCATGTTATAGTTATCAGTATCCCCTGCATGTTATAGTTATCAATATCCCCTCCATGTTATAGTTATCAATATACTCTGCATGTTATAGTTATCAATATCCCCTGCATGTTATAGTTATCAATATCCCCTGCATGTTATAGTTATCAATATCCCCTGCATGTTATAGTTATCAGTATCCCCTGCATGTTATAGTTATCAATATCCCCTGCATGTTATAGTTATCAGTATCCCCTGCATGTTATAGTTATCAATATCCCCTGCATGTTATAGTTATCAATATCCCCTGCATGTTATAGTTATCAATATCCACTGCATGTTATAGTTATCAATATCCCCTGCATGTTATAGTTATCAATATCCCCTGCATGTTATAGCTATCAGTATCCCCTGCATGTTATAGTTATCAGTATCCCCTGCATGTTATAGTTATCAATATCCCCTGCATATTATAGTTATGAATATCCCCGGCATGTTATAGTTATCAGTATCCCCTGCATGTTATAGTTATCAATATACCCTGCATGTTATAGTTATCAATATCCACTGCATGTTATAGTTATCAGTATCCCCTGCATGTTATAGTTATCAATATCCCCTGCATGTTATATTTATCAATATCCCCTGCATGCTATAGTTATAAATATCACCTGCATGTTATAGTTATCAGTATCCACTGCATGTTATACTTATCAATATCCCCTGCATGTTATAGTTATAAATATCCCCTGCATGTTATAGTTATCAGTATCCCCTGCATGTTATAGTTATCAATATCCCCTGCATGTTATAGTTATCAATATCACCTGCATGTTATAGTTATCAATATCCCATGCATGTTATAGTTATCAATATCCCCTGCATGTTATAGTTATCAATATCACCTGCATGTTATAGTTATCAGTATCCACTGCATGTTATAGTTATCAATATCCCCTGCATGTTATAGTTATCAATATCCCCTGCATGTTATAGTTATTAATACCCCCTGCATGCTATAGTTATCAATATCCCCTACATGTTATAGTTATCAGTATCCCCTGCATGTTATAGTTATCAGTATCCCCTGCATGTTATAGTTATCAATATCCACTGCATGTTATAGTTATCAATATCCACTGTATGTTATAGTTATCAATATCCCCTGCATATTATAGTTATCAGTATCCCCTGCATGTTATAGTTAGCAATATCCACTGCATGTTATAGTTATCAGTATCCCCTGCATGTTATAGTTATCAATATCCCCTGCATGTTATAGTTATCAATATCCACTGCATGTTATAGTTATCAATATCCACTGCATGTTATAGTTATCAGTATCCCCTGCATGTTATAGTTATCAATATCCACTGCATGTTATAGTTATCAATATCCCCTGCATGTTATATTTATCAGTATCCCCTGCATGTTATAGATATCAATATCCCCTGCATGTTATAGTTATCAATATCCCCTGCATGTTATAGTTATCAATATCTCCTGCATGTTATAGTTATCAATATCCACTGCAGGTTATAGTTATCAATATCCCCTGCATGTTATAGTTATCAATATTCCCTGCATGTTACAGTTATCAGTATCCCCTGCATGTTATAGTTATCAGTATCCCCTGCATGTTATAGTTATCAGTATCCCCTGCATGTTATAGTTATCAATATCCACTGCATGTTATAGTTATCAGTATCCCCTGCATGTTATAGTTATCAATATCCCCTGCATGTTATAGTTATCAATATCCCCTGCATGTTATAGTTATCAATATCCTCTGCATGTTATAGTTATCAGTATCCCCTGCATGTTATAGTTATCAATATCCCCTGCATGTTATAGTTATCAATATCCACTGCATGTTATAGTTATCAATATCCCTTGCATGTTATAGTTATCAATATCCACTGCATGTTATAGTTATCAACATCCACTGCAGGTTATAGTTATCAGTATCCCCTGCATGTTACAGTTATCAATATCCCCTGCATGTTATAGTTATCAATATCCCCTGCATGCTATAGTTATCAATATCACCTGCATGTTATAGTTATCAGTATCCCCTGCATGTTAAAGTTATCAATATCCCCTGCATGTTATAGTTATCAATATCCCCTGCATGTTATAGTTATCAGTATCCCCTGCATGTTATACTTATCAATATCCCCTGCATGTTATAGTTATCAATATCCCCTGCATGTTATAGTTATCAATATCCACTGCATGTTATAGTTATCAATATCCCCTGCATGTTATAGTTATCAGTATCCACTGCATGTTATAGTTATCAATATCCCCTGCATGTTATAGTTATCAATATCCTCTGCATGTTATAGTTATCAATATCCACTGCATGTTATAGTTATCAATATCCCCTGCATGTTATAGTTATCAGTATCCCCTGCATGTTATAGTTATCAATATCCCCTGCATGTTATAGTTATCAGTATCCCCTGCATGTTATAGTTATCAATATCCCCTGCATGTTATAGTTATCAATATCCACTGCATGTTATAGTTATCAATATCACCTGCATGTTATAGTTATCAATATCCCCTGCATGTTATAGTTATCAATATCCACTGCATGTTATAGTTATCAATATCCCCTGCATGTTATAGTTATCAATATCCCCTGCATGTTATAGTTATCAGTATCCCCTGCATGTTATAGTTATCAAAATCCCCTGCATGTTATAGTTATAAATATCCCCTGCATGTTATAGTTATCAGTATCCCCTGCATTGTAGTTATCAATATCCCCTGCATGTTATAATTATCAATATCCCCTGCATGTTATAGTTATCAATATCCCCTGCATGTTATAGGTATCAATATCCCCTGCATGTTATAGTTATCAGTATCCACTGCATGTTATAGTTATCAATATCCCCTGCATATTATAGTTATCAATATCCCCTGCATGTTATAGTTATCAGTATCCGCTGTATGTTATAGTTATCAATATCCACTGCATGTTATAGTTATCAATATCCCCTGCACGTTATAGTTATCAATATCCCCTGCATTTTATAGTTATCAATATCACCTGCATGTTATAGTTATCAGTATCCCCTGCATGTTATAATTATCAATATCCCCTGCATGTTATAGTTATCAATATCCCCTGCATGTTATAGTTATCAGTATCCCCTGCATGTTATAGTTATCAATATCACCTGCATGTTATAGTTATCAGTATCCCCTGCATGTTATAGTTATCAGTATCCCCTGCATGTTAAAAGGCAGATAGTTAAAAGTCAGTTGATATGTGCGTTGAGGTTGACCAGTGAGGATTCAGTATTTTTGCAGAAAGTACATGAATCTATACACTTTTATAAGGATAGGACTTTTCCAAAGAGTGGTATAGCACCTACTGCTGTACACATTTTAGAAACTAGAGACACTATTAATGCACCTATCACAAAGACTGTTTTGATTGATAAAATCAGTAACAAAAAGTTTGATCCGGCTGTGGTCCCAATCATGTTTTGTGCTGGTGGCAATCATTTTAAAAGCATAGAAAGGAAGCATTGTGATGGGGTTCCTATTAAATTATCGAAAAGACTGTTAAGCAAAGGCGAAGGCATTTTTGATGCTCTTACATCAAACATGCCATTTACCAAACTATTCATTGTGAGATTGTGATACAGGGAGGATCAGGAAATTTGCCCTTTCCTCACTGTAGTGTGATCTCGGAGTTGGTATATATAATTAGCCCCCCACAAGAGCAGAAATCGATGTACGGCATATTTGATGAAATGCTGTTTGTTCATGGGAGCTTTCAACAATTTAATATAGACCCTTGGGATGTTCTTAATGGACAAGAACATTTGAATCCATGTATAAGAGATGGATCCATTTTAGTTGGAATATGAAGAATTATTTGGAAAATGAGGGTGCAAATAAAGGGGGAAATAGAGGGAGTAGTAACAGACCAAATGGAATGTATTCATGTGTGTAGTGTAGACAATGTAGATATATATCACATAACCCTCATGTGATTAATTTATTTGTAGATAACACTGTAGAAGCAATGGAAATATTTACTTGTGAGAAAAATAAAGGGGTGTATCTTGTGCAATTTCAAGCTAGCGGCAGTTTTTATATAGGAAAGTCTAGCCAAAAACCTGAAGAGAATAATGGAACATGTGAGGGCTATAAAAAGGGAGATTTATTTACTTAATTATTTGACATTTGTTGACCAGGTTAGTCCAGTTGGGTTGAAGCTTCAGTGGAGACCATGGAAGAAAAGCTCCACAAAATACATAGACACTCAAATGCATAACTACACTGACATAAAACATAGCTATTTAATCAATATTTACAAACAGAAAAAAAAACATGAGATTGCAAACAGCTTATAAAAATCAGCAAAGGACACTTAGTACAGTACAGAGTAAATGGCACACAAATAGAAAAATTTACATTCTTTATCATCAGTTCACCTGAATAGTAACAGTGGGAAGCAGTTAGGTACAATCATTTTTATTTCTGTTAATAATAAAATGCAGGTACAAGGTAGAGAAATTATAACAAATAGGAGTGATGTATAGAAATATGGTGGTGGAGAAAGGAAGTAGGGTGGCACAGGTATGAGAGGAGGGAGGGAGACAGGTTGGCAGAGAGGAGTAAGGTCAATCTGGGGGATGATTACACTGACATAGTCTTGTATGGCTTAGTTGTTTTTTAGTGCATTTCTGAATTGGTGTTTGGGCTTAATATTTCAAATGTTTAGTGGAAGTTTATTCCAGTTCTCAGCAGGTGAATAGCTGTAAAGGTTTTTGCCGAAGTTTATGTTTGCCTTATATATGGAAAGGAGATGTTGTTCTGAGCTCCGGAGTGTCCTGGGTGGGGAGTACGAGGAGAGAATAGAGGTAATGCTGAGGCAGAGAGAGGGCTGGTACACTATAGAGTGACTTAACTGAAGCTGAAAGAGGAGAAGGTTATGAGGAAGCTCTAGCCAGTTCAGTTTCCTAAGTGCTAAGCAGTGATGAGAAAAGTATGGCAGTTCTGCCGCAAATTTGGCAACCTTGTTATAGATGGATTCTAATTTAGAGCAAAGTGTGGTTTGTAGGTTGGTGAGGATATGAGAGCTGTACAGAAGGGTTGGTAGTAGGTAGGCTTGGGGAGTGTATATCTAAACACTGAAAGCTGAAAAGTTCAAACACCAAAACCTCAAACTTGAAAGTTTGAAGACTGTCAGTATGAAAGCTGCGGAACATCAAATTCTTTCCCAGGGAAAGAACTCGGTGGCCCGTTTCTGTGGCTTTGCCATTTCCTCCACTGTGGTGCGAGCTCAGAGTTGGTATATTTAAGTTGGGGGGGTGCGGGTGGTGAAGCCTCCCACATTAGAAATAGTTTTGAGTGTTGTTGTGTTTTGCGTTTTGTACTGGAACAGCAATTTTTTTCCAGGGAAAAAAAATCGCTGTTCTCAGTGTTCGAGGTTTTCAGCTTTCGTGGTTTTGGGTTTGATGTTGTAACATTCGAAGTTTTGACACTTTGATGTTATGATATAGACCCGGCTGGGGATAGGGCTATTTTGGCTTTACTAGATAAAACATTTTTGTTTCTGTAGAGGAGCCCCAGTTATTTGGTGGGTTTTCTTAATGTTAATGTAGGTGAAAGGTGAAGATTTTGAAGAATTGTAGGAAAGACATAAATTTATGTGGCAAATGAAATTTAATGCTTTTAATAAACTAGGTTTGAATGAAGGGATTAATTTAGCATTTTTTTAATTGAATCCACTTCATTATTGAAAGTTTTATGAGATTGGATATATTAAATCATATGATAGAATATTTACGTGTATTTAAATGTATGAATAACTCTGAAGACCAGTGCAATCACTTGAAACTTGAAAATCACAAAGCAAAAGCAACTCTCCAAATAATGCAGGACACGGGCACTTGTTTTCATTCACTTTAATTATGTGAACTGCCACAGAAACAATTTAAGTTACCCAACCATGCCTTTTATAAAACATTAATTGATCACATGACATTGATGACATCATGTAAAAGAAAACTTGAATTAAATACACTAGTTCCGATAAATAATGAAATAATGCAAATAAAATAAAATAAAAAAATATATATATTTATATATATATATATATATATATATATATATATATATATATATATATATTTTATATATATATATATATATATATATATATATTATATATATATATATATATATATATATATATATATATATATATATATATATCCTATTCTTATTTGTATGTTAAAAAACATTTTAAATTAATAGTTTCATTCAAGCCTGGTGCTTGATCTGCACCAAGATAAATCTGCCAAAAAGCCTCTTTGCGTTCCAACTTATTATTGTTGTCCCCACCAAAACATACATTATCTACCTTATCCAGGACAAAAAAACTGAAATTTCTTGAAGTCATTACAGTTAATAACATGTCTAGCTAGAGAACTGAATAAATCTTTCTTTCTGATTGCCAACTGATGTTCATAAATCCTACGTTTCAAACATCTAATAGTCTTGCCTATATAATAACTTGGACAAGACATACAGGTTGCAATATAGACCACATACTCACTATTGCATGTAATTCAGCCACTGGGGATGCACAAGCCAGTGTATTTCTTTGTGCCGGTCCCAAGCCTGTATAAATGGGGAGGGCTGCGTCAGGAAGGGCATCCATTTTAAAACTTTGCCAAATAATTCATGCGGACACCAGTAAATATTTCCATACCGGATCGGTCGAGGCCCGCGTTAACAATGACCGCCACCAGTACTGTTAGCCAACAGGGTGCTGGTGGAAATTGGGCTACTATTGGCTGAAGGAGGAGAACAGGTGGAGGGCATGGCCGAAGGCAGGAAGAGACGAGAAAGGCTAGGACTGTGGTAGTGAGGGTCGGAACTTTGAATGTTGGCAATATGACTGGTATAGAGAGAGAGCTAGCTGATATGATGGACAGAAGGAAGGTTGGTATATCGTGTGTGCAAGAGACCAGATGGAAGGGGAGTAAGGCTATGTGTATCGGAGGTGGGTTCAAATTGTTTTATCATGGTGTGGATGGGAGGAGATATGGTGTAGGAGTTATCCTGAAGGGACAGTATGCTAAGACTGTTTTGGAGGTGAAAAGAGTGTCAGATAGAGTGATGTTTATGAAGCTGGAAATTGATGGTGTAATGGTGAATGTTGTTAGTGCATATGCTCCACAAGTTGGGTGTGCGATGGATGAGAAAGAAAAATTTTGGAGTGAGTTGGATGAAGTGGTGATGCCTGTACCCAAGGGTGAGAGAGTGGTGTATGGAGCAGATTTCAATGGGCATGTTGGTGAAGGGAACAGAGGGGATGAGGAAGTGATGGTAGGTATGGTGTTAAACAAAGGAATGCAGAAGATCAGATGGTAGTGGATTTTGCGAAAAGGATGGACATGGCTGTGATGAATACGTATTTTAACAAGAGGCAGGAACATAGAGTGACATGCAAGAGTTGAGGAAGATGCACACAGGTGGATTATATCTTATGTAGGAGGGCCAATTTGAAGGAGATTGGAGACTGTAAATTGGTGACTGGAGAAAGTGTAGTTAGGCAGCATAGGCTGGTGGTTTGTAGGATGACGTTGGTAATCAAGAAGAGGAGGAGGAGTGTGAGGGCAGCACCAAGGATCAAATGGTGGAAATTGAAAAAGGGTAATTGTGAGGTGGAGTTCAGGGATGAGTTAAGACAGGCACTGGGTGGCAGTGAAGAGTTACCAAATAGCTGGGTAACTACAGCAGAGCTAGTAAGGGAGATGGCTAGAAAGGTGCTTGGTATGACATTTGGACAGAGGAAGGATGACAAGGAGACATAGTGGTGGAATGAGGAAGTACAGAAGAGTATACAGAGCAAGAGGTTGGCAAAGAAGAAGTGGGATTGTCAGAGAGATGAAGAAAGTAGACAGGAGTATAAGGAGATAAGGTGCATGACAAAGACAGAGGTGGTGAAGGCTAAGGATAAGGCATATGAAGAGTTGTATGAAAGGTTGGACACTAAGGAGGGAGAAAAGGACCTCTACCGATTAGCTAGATAGAGGGACCGAGCTAGGAAAGATGTGCAGCAGGTAAAGGTGATAAAGGATAATGAGAGAAACATACTCACAAGTGAGGAGAGTGTGTTGAGGAGATGGAAAGAGTACTTTGAGGGGTTGATGAAGGAAGAGAGTGAGAGGGAGATAAGGTTGGATGATGTGGGGATAGTGAATCATGAAGTGCAGTGGATTAGCAAGGCAGAAGTAAGGATAGCTATGAAGACGATGAAGAATGGAAAGGCTGTTGGTCCAGATGACATACCTTTGGAAGCATGGAGGTGTTTAGGTGAAATGGCAGTGGAGTTTTTAACCAGATTATTTAATGAAATCTTGGAAAGAGAGAGGATACCTGAGGAATGGAGAAAAAGTGTTTTGTTACTGATTTTTAAGAATAAGGGTGATGTGCAGAGCTTTAGTAACTACAGAGGGATTAAATTGATCAGTCATAGCATGAAGTTATGGGAAAGAGTAGTGGAAGCTAGGTTAAGATGGGACGTGATGATTAGTGATCAGCAGTATGGTTTCATGCTGGGAAAGAGCACTACACATGCGATGTTTGCTCTGAGAGTGTTGATGGAGAAGTACAGAGAAGGTCTGAAGGAGTTGCATTGTGTTTTTGTAGAATTAGAGAAAGCATATGACAGGGTGCCTAGAGAGGAGATGAGGTATTGTATGAGGAAGTCAGGAGTGTCAGAGAAGTATGTAAGACTGGTACAGGATATGTACAAGGGTAGTGTGACAGCGGTGAGATCTGCGGTAGGAATGATGATTGCATTTAAGTTGGAGGTGGGGTTAAATCAAGGATCAGCTCTGAGCCCTTTGTTATTTGCAATGGTGATGGACAGGTTGACAGACGAGATCAGACAGGAGTCCCCGTGGACTATGATGTTTGCAGATGACATTGTGATCTGTAGTGAGAGTAGGGAACAGGTGGAGGAGACCCTGGAGAGATGGAGATATGCTCTGCATGAATGACGGGGAGGATAGAGGAATGGTGAGGATGCAAGGAGTAGAGGTGGTGAAGGTGGATCAATAGTTCAGAGTAACGGTGAGTGTGGAAGAGAGGTGAAGAAGAGAGTACAGGCAGGATGGAGTGGATGGAGAAGAGTGTCAGGAGTGCTTTTGTGACAGACAAGTACCAGTAAGAGTGAAAGGGAAGGTCTACAAGAGGGTAGTGAGACCAGCTATGTTATATGGGTTGGAGACAGTGGCATTGACAAAAAGGCAGGAGTTTGAGCTGGATGTGGCAAAGTTAAAGATGTTAATATTTGGACTGGGTGTGACGGGGGTGGGCAGGATTAGGAATAAGTATATTAGAGGATCAGCCCAGGTTGGAAGGTTTAGAGACAAAGCCAGAGAGATAAGATTATGTTGGTTTGGACATGTGCTGAGGAGAGATGCTGAGTATATTGAGAAAAAGATGCTAAGGATGAAGCTACCAGGTAACAGGAAAAGAGGAAGGACTAAGATAAGGTTTATGGATGTGGTGAGTGAGGACATGCAGGTGGTTGGAGTGACAGAGCAAGATGCAGAGGACAGGAAGAAATGGAAATAGATGATCCGCTGTGGCGACCCCTAATGGGAACAGCCGAAAGAAGATGATGATGACTCACTATTGCATGTGAAATTGTGATTAGCCCAGAAAGTTCTGTTGATGTGACTCAATGTGACAAAAGAAGAATTACTTATGAATCTACATTGTCTACATCTCTTACAAGCATAAGTACTCTTAACTTCTTGTCCATTGTCCAATCATTTTTGTCTGTTTTGTTCCCAGATTCCAGCATGCTTTTGATGCTTACAATTTTTTTGTATGTAAATTTAGGCTAAAGTGGCTAGGCTTGTAAGGGCCCTAGAGCCGTTAGCCTACTAAATTCCTAAGATACTGTGAGCCTATGATCAAAGAAGTACACTGCAATGAACAGGAGGGGAACTAAAACAGGTTAGGCTGGAAGCACAGCAATGCTTAATGTGCAATTAGGACTAAGATGTGGCCCAGAGCTGCACTTTGCTTGTGAGTTGTTTGCAGCAGCTACAACTAACGCCAAATAAATTATTCCAACATTAAAATAGTTTGCAAAATACTGGAATGACTTAAAACTGACTTAAACAACTGGCAATTATTTGCAATGACTGAGGAACAATACATCACTTTAAGTGCACAGCCATTATTTGTTTATAGAAAGGACCTTTCCTTTAAATCACTGTTAGAGAAGTTAAACACTAGAAAAGATGATTATAGAATAAAAAAGTGTGGACATTGTAACCAATGCAAGTATATTTTAAAAGGTCATTCATTTTATAGCAGGTTATGGAGAAGTGGTTTTATACCGAAAATGTCCCTGCATTAGTTCTAGCATGGTTTATGTTGCTCAATGTCAACTATGCCCAGCTTTTTATATGGGAATAACTGAGAAGCATTTTAGGAAGAGAATTTACCAACATGTGTATGATGTTAACAAGAACGAAGAATGTAATACATTAAAAAAACATATAAAAGAAAACATGACACATAATTTTAAATTGTATGTCATAGACAATAAAAAAAAAACTCTGACTACAGATACGCCAAGCTATCTATTAAAACAAAACAAATAATTAATGCAAGGCTTTCAGGTGAGACCATTATTCACTGCTAATGAACCTCAAAAAATCTAACACAACTTATATTGCAATTAGAGACAAACACATGACACAGTCAACCAATAAAATGTCAATAACAATTAAGAAAGAATTATACAAATATTACATTATGAAAGCATTCCATTAAAAAAAATACAATGGACAGATGTTAGTAAAAATCAATGGTATTGAATCTGTTTCTTAACTAGGCTAGGTTTAATACTGACTGCACTATTTAGGCTAGGTATTGAGTCAGTCTTTAATCTTAAAATCCAGTTATACTCACTGGTTTGTAAGATATTATTAATATCACCCCCTCTAACATTTTTACGCACCACATCAATTACTCTAAATTTAAACTCATGGCTAGAGTCAGTTTATGAACAACTTGCTAAAAGGACTTGAAGACATTTTTGTTGTCATGGAAATATACTCTCTCTAATGAAAAGTCATTGCTCTAAACCATCAAAAACAAATGTTTAAAGTTGAACTTAGGCAAATGCTGCTTTGAAAAGATTTGAGCTCCAGTATTTTGGTCACAGCATAAATGTTAATAGAATCAGACCAGATAAGCAAGATCAGAGCAATAAAAAAAGTTTCAATCAGACTTTTTTTTGTGTAACCAACTTAAGACAAATCCTAGGCATGATTCATTTCTTAGGCATGTTTGTGCCAAATATGTCTGTCATGTTATATCCATTGACATACCTGCTAAAGAAAGATGCACCTTGTCAAGATGTCATTTAAGTAAACATAACTGACAGTAGATCTAGTGCTAACATACTTTGATGTCACTAAACCAACAATAGTGAGTATAAGTGCTAGTAACTCTGGCCTAGCTGCAGCATTACTCCAAATGGATGAACAAGTATTGCATCCTCTTGACTGCTGCTCTCGAATGTTAACTAACGCCAAACAGAGATTTGCACAGATCAAGAAAGACTGCTTTGTAAGTTTGCAGGCATGTGAAACATTCTCAAGATGCCTATGAGGGTTAGATACTTTCCACCTCTGGACTGACTGCAAGTCACTGGTTTCACTGATTAATTCCTATGACCTAGACAAATTATCACCTACATGTCAAAGAAACTTAGGGTGAGTTCCAGAGCTTTCCATCTGCCTGGAAAACAGCTGATTTCAGCAGACATATTATCCAGAACATCTGTCATGATCAGCTATTGTCAGAAACTAATCAAGATGCTGCTGTCTCTGCGAAGAACAAAATGAGACCAGGATTACTCACTACAACAAAAGTAGAAAACTTAAAGCAAGTTACCAAGGGTGGTCATGAGTTACAAACTGGTAGCAAATATGTCAGAGACGAACAGCCTAATCACTGGACACAGATGTGACATCTCATGTATAACTATTACATTGAGCACAGGCATCAGAATATAATGGTTTATTATGATTCCAAGACAGAATAGTGGTACCCAAATCACAACATGATGAACTACTAACACAGATGTACAAAAGGCATCAAGGTCTTGAAAACTGTCATGAAATATCAAAAATGCCAATGTGGTCATAAAATAGTAATCTGTACATTGTAATCCATACATTGTAATCTGTACATTGTAATCTGTACATAGTAATATGTACATTGTAATCTGTACATAGTAATCCATACATTGTAATCCATACATTGTAATCCGTACATTGTAATCTGTACATAGTAATCTGTACATAGTAATATGTACATTGGAATCTGTACATAGTAATCCATATATAGTAATCTGTACATAATAATTCCATACATAGTAATCTGTACATGATAATCTGTACATTGTACATTGTAATCTGTACATAGTAATCTGTACATTGTAATCTGTACACAGTAATATGTACATAGTAATCTGTACATTGTAATATGTACATAGTAATCTGTACATTGTAATCTGCACATAGTAATCTGTACATTGTAATCTGTACATAGTAATCTGTACATTGTAATCTGTGCACAGTAATATGTACATAGTAATCTGTACATTGTAATCTGCACATAGTAATCTGTACATTGTAATCTGTACATTGTAATCTGTATATTGCACATTGTAATCTGTACATAGTAATCTGTACATTGTAATCTGTACATAGTAATCTGTACATTGTAATCTGTACATAGTAATCCATACATTGTAATCTGTACATTGTAATCTGTACATAGTACATAGTAATCTGTACATTGTAATCTGTACATAGTAATATGTACATAGTAATCCATACATTGTAATCTGTACATTGTAATCCATACATAGTAATCTGTACATTGTAATCTGTACATAGTAATCCGTACATTGTAATCTGTACATAGTAATCTGTCCATTGTAATCTGTACATTGTAATCTGTACATAGTGCAGTTTATGTCTAAGTGTCCATAATCCATCTCAAAGAAAAGAAACATTAATACTGACCCTTACTACCAGGTCCTTGGCAAAATACAGGGGCTGACGTCTGACTCTGAAGTCAAATGGTACTTGAAGTGTTGGACTATTATCTTATGACATAGAAATATTTCATGTTCTAATTACAACTAGCCAACAAATAACAGTGAGGTTCATAGGTTCCTTAACAGGCTATTGATCTGTGAAGATCTTGAAAACCTTAGCCTTACAATCCTATGTAAGTTTTTAGCCTTTCTATTTTTCTTAGAACTTAGAGAGAGAGGCTGAACAAGGATATGTTCAGACAATGTTTCCCCCTAACCATGACCACATTCAGATCACATGGAATTCTTATTTAAAGTGTATCAAACTTGTTTGAAAGCATTTTTGTCTTATAATGAATTTATTTTCTCTTTACACCTCTCATGATAATATTGCATGTGATTTTGAGAAAAATAAAGATTATAGTATGCTGTTTGACTTTTTTAGTTTCATAATTTTTCTTTATAACCACACCCACACTATGATGTCATGATAGGTATTGAACAAAGATTTACATACAACTGTGGGAAATTATTGGTAATTAAAATAACTTACCTCTTTAGAGGAGCTGTGTCTTATTTTCATTGTGGTTTCATTATATCATCATGTGTTAATTTTTAATATGACACACTCCTTTGGCAAGAAGCACTTGAGAACTTTTCTTTTTTAAGGAATAAAGAAACTATTTCTGATGCACTTAGCATGGAAAAACTGCAGTTTATACATTAATTTTGGTAGAAAGCATTGTAGGTTCAGTCTTTCATGATATCTTAGCAGGGATTTTCAGTTCTGAGAAAAAAATTCAGGGGGTCATCCTTACCATCAGAATTAGATGCATAAACAATTCACAATTTGCTTTAAACTCCATGCTTTAGAACATGACAAATACACTTTAACAGATTACTTACATTAGTACATAGTTTCTGTCATCTGACATAACAGTTTGCAGATAACAATAGTTTTGCTCATATTATGTTAAGTCCTATCCTCAATCAAAAGGAGCTGCAGAGAGAGCAGTCAAAAAAGATTATCTTGAGACAACATCTTCACAGAGCTCTCATGTCATATCAGTCTACTCTAATCACTACAATACCCTCAAGAACAGCTTGATGCATGCTATAATAAAATAGCAAGATTCACCAAATATTCCTCTCATAAAGCCCACCACTGCACAGCCCTAAATGACCTAAATTGTGTAAAACACCCAAATCAGCTACCCTGCTCCCATCTCACTACTGACCACAGACTTATCTACAAGACAGATAGTTGCCCCTCTCTAAAAAGTATGTTACTACCATAAAGCAACAACACAACACTACGGACCAATAACAATTCTCTTCCTGCTGTAACTAACTCAAAAAACTCTGCCAGAAACTCACCTTATTCTCACTGTGTCTCAAAACTGTGGAACTCCATCCCATTAGAGTTAATGCTTACAGAAAAAAAAGAGAAAAATGCTTTAAAAGTCTGATGAAACAGCATCTGCAAGACACTTGTTCTTGCTCGACACCTGGATAATTTTCAGTCCTGAAGTAAACACAAGTTGCAATACCTCTGACAAAACAATATCTGCTATTACTAAATTCCCATACGGTGATTATCACATGTTCCTTTCAGTATAACCGCTGCTCAGTGTGTCTTAAACCTGAATGTAATGTTATGTATGTTTAACTTTGAAAATAACGTTATGTTTTGTAAAGTGTTTTATAATAAATTAGTACTATATGTGCTAAATGCTGGAATCGCTTATGACTGTAATCTGCTTGAAACTAGCATTTACTAAATGTTCGAAGTGAATTATTATCTTGGAGCTTTTCTCCCCGGGCCTCCGCTGAAAATGGACATGTATCCAGTCGGACTATCCCGGTCAACAAATGTAAAATAAATAAATAAAATAAACATCTACTACTGTAAACATTTAGCTGATCACATTTCTTAACTACCTACTGCTACTTAATCTTCATTTTCCCTCATCATAGCAGAATTTTCTAATTTCAAACCAAATGTTAATCTTTGTCTTCCCATCTTTTTCAAATTTTCTTTGTATTTCCGCCTATTACAACCTTATACAAATGCACAAGTAATCTCGTATGTTCTCCTCTTCCTATAGTTACAAATTGTATGATACAAGGTTAGCATTACTCATCTGTTATAACAAAATGTATGCAAAAATGTATATATAACCAAGATGAAAATATTATGTACAATGTGGAAATAAAAATATTTGGTATACATGTGTATGCTAGTTTTGGAGCTTTTCTCCCCAGGTCTCTGCCAAAAAGGGTATCCATCCCAGTCAACAAAGATAGAATAAATAAATAAATACTCGACATAGTACCACATGAGTAAGCCCTTGAAAGCTAATGCTACTCCACATAGTTCCACAGCAATAAGCACTTCAAAGCTAATACTACTCCATAAACTGCCACAGAAGAAAGTCCATTTCAGCTAATGCTACTCCACACAGTGGCACTGGAGTAAGCCCTGCACAGCTAATGCTACTCCACATAGTGCCACATGAGTAAGCCCTTCACAACTAATGCTACTCCACATTAGTGCCACAAGAGTAAGCCCTTCACAGCTAATGCTACTCCACATTAGTGCCACACAAGCCATTCACAGCTAATGCTACTCCGCATAGTGCCACATGAGTAAGTCCTTCACAGCTAATGCTATTCCACATTAGTGCCACATGAGTAAGGCCTTCACAGCTAATGCTACTCCATGCAGTGACACATAAGTAAGCCTTTCACAGCTGCTACACCACGTAGTGCCACACGGATAAGCCCTTCATAGCTAATGCTACTCCATGTTAGTGCCACATGAGTAAGACCTTCACAGCTAATGCTACTCCACATAGCGCCACAGGCCCTTTCCAGCTAATGCTTGAAAGACAAATAAGAATTGACATACCAATGTTAGAATCTAAACTTGAGCCAAAAACTCCTCTGTTAAACTCAGTTAAACAAAATTATCAAAGTGCTAAAGCTTCATACAAAAGGTTTTATGACAGACACTATTCTGCACAAGCACTACCTATCTTTCAATAGGCCAATCAGTGCATCTAAAAAGTATGAAAGGGAGTTTTCAGTGCAGAAAAATGATGAATTAAGTTCATACATTGAGAAAACACAAGGTGGTGACATAGTTGGACACAATCAGAGATGTATTCAAGTAGTTCCCACACAGCGTCAAGCTGAGAGCCATTTTCCTGAGAGCATACTTACCGAGAACTCTAAAACTCCTTTCAAGTGTTTCAACTGCATCAAGAGCCATCCAAGCTTTGGTAAGAATATTTTCTCAGTTTACTATACTTGTTCTTGATTAACACAGTGATCACTACTATTTTAACATTTTAAAGCATTTATTTAATTTTGAGGCAAAAATATCCATTTCCCTGTTTGTGCATTGTAGTTCTGTTTGCCTCCAAATCACCTTGCAGAAGGATGAATTGGACAGTTGATTAGTAGTTGTTAGTTGTTAGTTGTTTCATCTACACTTGAGAGCTGCTTTTGCTGTGTTTTTACATTAGAAATGTTAGGATCATCCATCTTGTGGCAGAAGATGTTTACCTGGTATCTATTAGTTGGGAATCACTCCAGGGAGTTCCAAGTATGGTTGTTCATTTGGTAGAGGGCATAGAAGTCCATTTTCAAACTTTTTTCCTCTGTTAATAATCAGGCAAGGTTGCTAGGCTCTGTGTTTACTTAAAGAAAACTCTGCAACACTTCAAATGTTTCAAATGCATCCAGAACCAACCAAGCTAAGATAAAAATATTTTCTTGATTAACTGCACTTGTATTTTTCTTTATATAGCGATAGCTACAGTTTATGAACATTTTTAAAGCATTTATTTATTTAATTCTGTAGAAAAACTGTCCTTTCTCTGTTTGTTGACTTTTCTAAATCTGTTTGCCTCCAACCTGCCTTGCAGGAGGGTGAATTAGTGATGGACTTAGTTATTTGCTAGATGTCCATTGCTTGTTGTTTACTTGCACTTGAGAGTTGCTTTTCCTTTGTTTTCATGTTAAGAAATTCCAGGATCATCCATCATGTGGAGGAAAGTGTTTAGCTGACCTCCCTGAGTAGGGAATAACAGCAGGGCATATAAGTCAGTTTTCAAGATTTTTCTTTCTGCTATAAATCAAGCAATTTTGCACATACACATGAGGTTGTCGGGAATAGCCACACTGCATTCCTCACACACACTGCTCATCACTGACACAGATTGTCCTATGTTGAGGTGCTTAAAAGTAACCTTTCCAAATCTCAAAGACCTCCAAATAATCTCTTTCCTCATAAAATAATACTTGTTAATAACCTAAAATCATACTTAGTCATTGGACCTATTATTCATTGTGTTAATACTCTATTTTGTGGCTAAAGGCTAGTACTATAGTTAAGTTTCAGATTAAGAAAGCTCATATTCCCCTTTCTTAAAAAGATTTTATCTATTTGAATAAACTAAAGCATAGGAATGTGTGTCAAAGGAAGGTGTTTAAAAAAACATTTGTAAAACCATATAGAATGACAATGTCTTATATAAAAACATTATAATTTACAATTTAGCAGCTCTTAATTTTAATAAGGGAGCTATGGAAATGTTCTCATTCAAGCCTGGTAATGCATTTGCTTGTAAAGTCACTTGCCACCACAGCACTGTGTACAATACTTTCTTCCCACAACATACTTTTTCTATATTATTTATTTATTTATTCCAGTTTGGAGACAGAGGAGGTCCACTGAGCTCGAGATCCCATTTCTAGTGGAGGCCCAGGGAGAAAAGCTCCACAATACAAGGTTACATTACACAGAGAATTACAAGAAAAATATTTGCTTTGCAATCAACAGGTAGCATAACAATCAACAGGTAGTATTACAGTCAACAGGTAGTATAACAATCAACAGGTAGTATAACAACCAACAGGTAGTATAACAATCAAGAGGTAGTATAACAATCAGCAGGTAGTATAACAATCAACAGGTAGTATAACATTCAGCAGGTAGTATAACAATCAACAGGTAGTATAACAATCAACAGGTAGTTTTACAGTCAACAGGTAGTATAACAATCAACAGGTAGTATTACAGTCAACAGGTAGTATAACAATCAACAGGTAGTATAACAATCAACAGGTAGTATAACAACCAACAGGTAGTATAACAGTCAACAGGTAGTATAACAATCAACAGGTAGTATAGCAATCAACAGGTAGTATAACAATCAACAGGTAGTATAATAGTCAACAGGTAGTATAACAATCAACAGGTAGTATAACAATCAACAGGTAGTATTACAGTCAACAGGTAGTATAACAATCAACAGGTAGTATTACAGTCAACAGGTAGTATAACAATCAGCAGGTAGTATAACAACCTTTTGACAGAATCAATATATATCCTCACATTTCAAGCAGATGTTCATATCTCTGGAACCATATGGGTTATGAAAGAAGTATAAAAGACGAACTGTTCAGCACAAAACTATTTTTATAGTGGTAGTATTCTTTGGGTTCTAGTCTTAAACCAAATGTTATAAGTCACAGTACACATAGTAACTATTACATTTGTAATACTTTGTAAACAACTTACAATACCTCAGCAACCACTCAAGTTACATGCTTAGTGTCAGCAACAGTTTATTCATCTAGCTGAGAACTTTCATATGAGGCCATTGAGTTTTGTCTGTATTACCTGGTTGTTGAGATATTTAGAAAAATGTGAAAATTACATCTATCTAAATTAATATCATAAAAACAACAGTTAATATTTATTTACCTGCACTAGAAAGAGGTCAAATATTAATGCAGTTGTATAAGCTTTAAGATGAAATATTTTAAAACGTTGTACTTTGTATTGTTTTTGAATTATTGATGCAAATATGAACAAGCAATATTTGACACCTAGAGGCGTCAGTAGGAGTTAACTGCAGATGCACCTGAAGGATGTAATAAGATAGATAAAATAGTACTAAGGACCTTTTGACCTGCCTAGTCAACACATGGTTAAATAAATAGTGTTTTCCAGCAGATTTTGCAAAGTAACAATTATTGCCTGGTAGCCCACTATTACTTCATACAAATGACCAGTCACATTTTCCCCATTATTACTTCATCCCAAATGACCAATCAGAATATAGAGTTTGTGTCATTCACAAAAGTGACAGATAACTCTGTTTTGTCATTGGTTTGGTTCTATACATTGGCTACAACCTCTTTTAAACAGGTTTGTATGTTTAAAATACTCATTGTGCTCCTAGAAGTTTAAAACTACAAAACCTACAATATGAAAATATTAATTATCAAAGTATAATGTGTGTAATACAACTAAGAGTGCAATTTTCTTTCTAGTGGTGAAGAATTAATCACAGTTTATTATTCTAAAAGGATTATTGAAGATTTCAAGGTTGGAAATATTTTTCTTGAAAACGTGTGTGTGTGTGTGTGTGTGTGTGTGTGTGTGTGTGTGTGTGTGTGTGTGTGTGTGTGTGTGTGTGTGTTTTTATTTCATCATTTTGTATTTATGTCAGGTCCACACTGTAGCTGAAATGCGGCCTCCTTATATTAATCAGTTTAGTTAAATATTTATTTTATTTATCGTTTGTTTACCGGGAAAGTCCGACTGAGACAGAGCCCATTTTCAGTGGAGGCCCAGGAAGAAATCCTCCAGATGCATGTCTTTGGTATGTGGGAGGAAACCGGAGCACCCAGAGGAAACCTTTGTGAATGCAGGGAGGACACGCAGACTCCACACAGAAGGCACCCCAGCTGAGAATCGAACTAGAGAACCTCTTGCTATGAGGCAAAAACACTAACTGCTACACCACTCTGCCACCCAAATTAAACAGCATGACATAGGATTGAACGTAAGTGTAACACACAGTCTCTCTCTGTTTTTCATAGAATAGGAATGTAGATAACAGTCCAGTTTCGTCACCTCAGGATTCAAATCAGCAAGCCAACCCCTCCCCACTTCCATAAAGTCACCTAGAGCAGTTCTTTACGAGTTTGATAAAGCTTCAGAATGCTTCTTCCTGAGGGTAAAGTTCCCCCAAAGCAAGCATATGTGTCTCCTCTACTCCAGTGCTTTTTATAATCATTTCCATTGTTATAGTCCCACTGGGGTCATGAGACATGCTATCAATCCCAGAAACCATCAAATGCACACATGTAAATATCACTACGGATAATTATATTAAATGTTACTGGTATTCATGATGCAAACTGTATAATATTAAATATGAGTATGAGTCTCTCCATGCCTTGTCTTGTAATCAAGGAGAATGTGAAAACATTGATAAGAGAAAACACTAATCAGGCATATTTTTTTAAAAAGCACTTTTAATCTTCCAAGGTGTTGTAATGATTATGGAGAATTCTGTGCTATGATGGACTGGCTAAAGTATAAGGGAAGAGATGTTGCATAATATTTGAAAATGGAGTACTCATTAATTCAGTCAGTGCAAGTGCACACATGCGCACACACACACACACACACACACACACACACACAGATGCAAGTGAACAGTAAAACTCAAAGCTATAGTACTGCACAAATATTTTATGTCCAGCTTTCTTACTAAAATCCAAGCTACTTATTTTTTTCCATTTTACAAGTTGCTGCTGTTATAGGTTCATAGGTAGATACTAGGCATGTAGTTCAGGAGACCCTTAAGGTGCCTAGCCCAAATTCCCAATTGCCCCGAAGCATCATTTGATTAAGTGACTTGCTCAAGTCACACAATAGGCAACTGAAGGCTGAGGGAATCAAACCATGAACCATGGGAAGTAGCTCTCTAGCAGCGTATAGCCTTAATAGTCTGCACTAACTGCCAGGCTTTAATCCAGCTGTTTAGGCATATCAGCATCACCTTCCTTTCTTACTTACTGATACCATGCAGCCAGAACCCACAGGACTTCTCCATTTTCTCAACATACAATCCTTCTTCAGTTAGTCACTGATGTGTGTCATAGCCTCCTTATAATCTCACAGGCTCATCACTTGCAGAGGTTATCTGATCCCTGCTCCCACATCAGCAACACTTTTCTTGTGTCATCTTTTCACTTTCTGTAAAACTGCCAGTGTTTTGTACCATTTTTCTGGTATCCCCACTTACATATTAAAATGGAACCTACCCCCTCCACTCCCTATATATTACCACCACACCTTCTGATCCACCACTGATTCTCCTTTATAGGGGCAATAAAAGTCAATCTGCTACATTCTTTCTTTCTTTATCCCACCTCCAGAGAAGATAGTCCATTCATCACTACTGACAGTCACAAGTCATTATATGGTTCACTTCTTTCCTAAATGTTACCCCAAACTCATTCCCCCAAAACTTTACACAGTGCCCCTCCATTTCATAATACCACTGCCCTTTGTAGCCAATCTACACAGTGATTACCATTCATTGTTGATTCAGTGAGCAGCAACTCTCTCGCTTTAACAAATCAACTCTGCCCCTCCTCCATCACTGCCTCAGTAACAACATGTTGTCTCTTGCTTATACCTCAGTCATCTACTTTGAATTAGCATTTAGGAATGGAATTCGGTAATAGCTATGTCCCTCCATTCTGTTTTGACATAACAGCAGTGCTTTCAATTGAGTATGTTAACCCTCTCATCTCCATAGCTTCATTATAGTCTGTTCATATAAAACGTTATCACCTCACTTACGGTCGGATACTGTACCATTGAGAATCCTTTCTCTGCTTTAGGTAAGTGATGATTCACAGCATCCTCATTCCTCTGTTATATTTAAAAATCAAAAGAAAAACGAGTTGAATGGTAGGAGAAAGCTGAAATAAGCAAATACGAATAACGTAATGCTAAAGCAACTAAAAACTTTAATATGGTAAGTGCTTTCAGTGGTAAAAATATTCCACCTTCTTCAGACCCAGAACAACATAAAACTGATACTTATATAGCTTGTAGTTAATTATCAATTAGTCATTCAATCAACCAATAAAAATAAAACCAGATAAAAGTGCAATATTTAAACAGTTTGAAACCTGCTGTAAAATGTTACAATGTTAAGTACATAATACTCAATTTATAAATAACATTAAATATATATGTATAACATGTGTAAATGTTATACTAAAAAATCACATTTTAAAAAGCTACTAGGGCAAAACTGAAAATGCATAATATGTGATAATGACATAAATTTACTGTAAGAACTAAGATATTTAGCTAAATATAGACACATGAAAAATATATAGTAATATGTAAAAAATAAATAATTAATTGCATGCTGGTTAAAGACTAAAAACTAAAATCTGATCATAATAATACTGAATATATGACCAAAAACAAAGTACATATTTTTATATATATAAAACTGTGTAAATGTTACTATGTTTCAAACTTAATCAACAAAAAGGTACAGTATCAAATTCGAAATCTTTTATGCAAAATTAATATATCTATTTAAAGCTTTTAATTTTAACACGCTTTTAATAGACACAAATTCATTTAAACCAGGAAAAATGTATGCAGCCGTCTTGATTTGCCAATACAACTCATTTTGTTCTAATAAAAGTTGCCAAGGCCCCCCTCTCGGGTCTAAAAGTCCCTCATTTTATATAGGTAAGACCGAGCGGAAACTAAAACAAAGAATATATGAGCATTGTTATGCTGTTAGTAAAGGTGATGTTAACAATGCTCTTGCTCGGCATATTTTACAATTTCCAACACATGAGTTTTTATTTTTGGTCGTACACCAAACACTTTTAGACCCGAGAGGGGGGCCTTGGCAACTTTTATTAGAACAAAATGAATTGTATTGGCAAATCAAAACGGCTGCATACATTTTTCCTGGTTTAAATGAATTTGTGTCTATTAAAAGCGTGTTAAAATTAAAAGCTTTAAATAGATAACATATTAATTTTGCATAAAAGATTTCGAATTTGATACTGTACCTTTTTGTTGATTAAGTTTGAAACATAGTAACATTTACACAGTTTTATATATATAAAAATATGTACTTTGTTTTTGGTCATATATTCAGTATTATTATGATCAGATTTTAGTTTTTAGTCTTTAATCAGCATGCAATTAATTATTTGTTTTTTACATATTACTATATATTTTTCATGTGTCTATATTTAGCTAAATATCTTAGTTCTTACAGTAAATTTATGTCATTATCACATATTATACATTTTCAGTTTTGCCCTAGTAGCTTTTTAAAATGTGATTTTTTAGTATAACATTTACACGTTATACATATATATTTAATGTTATTTATAAATTGAATATTATGTACTTAACATTGTAACATTTTACAGCAGGTTTCAAACTGTTTAAATATTGCACTTTTATCTGGTTTTATTTTTATTGGTTGATTGAATGACTAATTGATAATTAACTACAAGCTATATAAGCATCAGTTTTATGTTGTTCTGGGTCTGAAGAAGGTGGAATATTTTTACCACTGAAAGCGCTTACCATATTAAAGTTTTTAGTTGCTTTAGCATTATGTTATTCGTATTTGCTTATTTCAGCTTTCTCCTACCATTCAACTTGTTTTTCTTTTGATTTTTAGTAGTTTTTCGGTTTTCTTGGTCCTCTGTTATATTTCCCATACTCTCTTCCTCTATTACTAACCATTCTGTTTCATTTTCTCCATCATATCATTCCACATGATAGCTTACAAATACTTTACAAGCTGCAGTTTCTCCACCACTGTTTCACAGTTATTTTTCCTACGCACTTCACTGATCCATTTTTTTTTTGGCCATTTGGTATCCAGTACAAAGGATTTACCTGTCCTTTCTCCTTCTGTCCACCATGATTCCATCCCCTACTCTCTGCTTCTTCCCAGATGATCTGCCATAAACCCTTTTACTCTAATTTTAACCACCTCTTCCTTATTTCCCCTGTACTCCTTTACTACTCTAAAATGGGTCCTCTCTCTGTCCATCGTCTGTATGTGACCAGCTGCTTCCTTCCTTATCTGCCATTTTTGTCATAATTCTGCCCTGTCCACACGACGTTTAACCTGTTACTCCATACTCTGATCACCAGTATCCAGTTCCTTGTTCTTATCCTTCACGTGTCTCCGCACATTCCACAGCCATTTTTCACCATGTGACTCCCTTCACTCACATTTCACTGCCAGCTTGTCTGTCCCATCACATTTTAACTCCAGCACTGCATGAACATGATACCAAAAAAATATTTTTTTATTTCCATTTCTCCCACCTCTCCACACTATTCCATCCTCTAAGAAACATTTCCAGACAGCATACCAGATTCCCCTCATCTGTTGAAAAAGTGATCTCCTTGCTGTCCCCCATACTGGCCTCCATATGTCCATTATCCATTTATTCCTCAATTCACTTAAAATGAATCTTCAGACCTTACTATAAAGTCCCTTTCACCATAATTTTTTTTTTCTGAGTACTGCACACATCCATTTCACATTCAGTCACCACATTGCCCCTTCCTTCCTACTTTCCTATAAGTACTTTAAAATTCTGTAAAAATCCATGATGTCCCTTATGGGTTCATACCCCCATATCAAGCTTCTCAGTATCACTCACTTTGTCCCCACTCCTTCACAATGTCCTTATAGTCCCTGGCACCCCTAAATTCATCCTGATACTAATTCCCATCCTATACTAAATTAAAGTTATTCACCTCTTCTATCCTGTGTCCCTTCTTCCTGAGTGTATTTATAAAAAGGTCAATAGACAGACTAGAAAAAGGTGTACTTATAAGACGACCTCCAACTTTGCTGCCATTACAGTTAAGATGACCTCCACCCTTGCTGCTGTTACAGTTAAGACGACCGCCACCCTTGCTGCTGTTACAGTTTATAAGACAGTATGTCTTATATAAACTGTAACACTTCTGCCTTTGCTTCCTACAGATAGTTTCATTAATTTTTTACTCTAATATGTATTCAAATTGTAAACGAGAAATAGTTGTCTAAATGGCAAATAATAATTCCTGTAATGCTTGACATGATGTAAAACTATTTAAACACTGCAGAAAAAAACTTAACTTTTATAAATCGCTCATTTAATGTAAAGTAATGAAGCTGCTTTCAGGCCTCAAATATCAAAAGTTTGTCAGTATAAGTAGGTGTGACATTAAAAATAAACTAGAATTAAAATAATATAAATGACAGGCATTGATGACTACAGAACTATCACCAATGTTGAGGATCAGAATATTAAGGCATTAATTATACTGGCTAAGGCTAGCTGCTGAGTGATATAAAAATGAGCTCTTTTTAGGGCCACACTAAAGGTCTGATAAAGTAATGATCAGTAACTTTCATATCACAAAGTAAATTAAGCAAATAATGGAAAAGTGTATCCACAAACAACTTTTACACTACCTCTTGCAACATAAACTACTAGCAAACTCCTAGCATGGTTCTATACCACACCACAGTACCTCCTCAGCCCTCCTTTCCTTCACCAACACTATCTATTCTAACCGTCACAACAACAGTCTGTCCTCAGCCTTGTTCCTAGACCTTTCCAAGGCCTTTGACATGGTTAATCACCAAATACTCTTACAGACTCTTAACAAATTGTCCCTAAACAGGCACTCCATGCAGTGGTCCCTTTCTTATCTAAATTGAAGACAACAGGCAGTCATATGACAAGATAAACTCTCTTCCCTTCTTCTATCACTCTAGGAGTCCTTCAAGGCTCTATATTAGTGCTCCTTCTTTTCACACTCTTTATCAACGACATACAGACTGCTATCCTAGACGCTACCTGTATACAATATGTTGATGACTCCACTCTGATTTGCACAGCCTCTACCCCTGCAGATCTGCTATCCTTAACCCAGAAAACCTTTGACATAGTGGAACACTGGCTCTCAAATCGTCAACTGTTACTAAACCCTAATAAAACAAGGCTATTGCTATTGTCCCCTACTCACAAATCCTCCAACTCCCATTTTCTATAACATCCAACAAGGGGACTATAATCTCTCTGAATAAATACGCCAAACTCCTGGGTGTCATAATTGACAACAACCTCAAGTTTGACATGCACATCAACCAATCTATCAAAACCATTGATAAAAAAAACTATGCCCCCTATATAGGAATAAAGCTTTCCTTACCCCTCTAAGTCTGCAATTGCCCCTACCCATCTCCTTTCTACTTTATTATATGCCTCAACAATATTCACAAACCTGCACAAAACAGAACTCAACAAATTCTCTAGCTGCTACAACCAAATTGCCAGGTTTGCCACAGGTAACCCATACAGGACACATCACTATCACAACCTAAACCTCTTAGGATGGCAAGAACTTCCTAGTTTAATAAAATACAATCAACTTATTGTAACTTTCAAAGTCATCAACCACCCAGAAAAAACACCCTCCCTCAGTAACATTATCTATCCCAACAAAAATGTAAGGCTACTTAGATCCTCTACTAAACTTCTGATTCAGACAGCCAAAGCCAACAACCAATCTGGAGAATCCTTGTTTGCTAATTCAGTTGGCAGAATCTGGAACATGCTTCCTTCTGACCTAACCCTGAACCCCTCACTTAGTCAATTAAAAAAAAATCTAACCAATTATTTGAAATCTCACTGGCTATGTCCCTGTACCAAACCTGACTAATGTCTACCCACAGTCTGCTTTCCCTAACTCCTATTTACAAGTCCCATTTTGCTACAAATAATAGGAATTATAATAATATCTGTGGGTTGGATATATTGTATGTTATGCAAAACTGTATAAGTTTAAGTATAGATCTCTGAAGTGTGTATCAGGTTTTTCTCTGCTAAACTTTTTATACTTTACTTTCTTGTATATAACTTTTTATATTTTACTTGACTGTAACTTACTATTTTAGAAATGTTTGGAGCTTTTCTCACCGGGCCTCCGCTGAAAATAGACATGAATCCAGTCGGACTATACTGGTCAACAAATATAAAATAAATAAATAATAAATTTATTATTTTTTATATATTCAGGTTTATTTCATTTTATACGCCTTTATAACTGAACCTTGATCTTACCTGCAGTATGCAGTGATGCAGCCGTTACTATTGCTGCCTCATATAAAGAGTTTGGTTATCAGCTGGGGTATTTTCTGTGTGGACTTTCTATATTTGCCTTGCCTTTATGGTTGGATAAGCGGCAATCAAATAATGAATGATTCCTCTGGATAGTGTATCTTCCTTTTCATATTGTTTAATAGAAGAAAATAATTGTTTCTTTTGTCTTGATGAGTTCCAGCTTAATTTCATTGAAAACAATTACACTTGCCAATAATGTCTGTCCCCTCTTTTCCATCAGCTTTCTGCAGCCTCTGTGTTGCAAGATTTCTACCACCCTAACCTCTTTTCCACTGTTTGGTTATTACAGCTGCAAGAAATACTGCAGAAGATGCCTTAATGTTCTGTACAATGGAAGGAAAACACAACCTTTTGTGAAGGCCACTTTATTTTACTCTGCATTCCTGCTCATCTTGTTGGCTTTCACCGTGGCTTTTTATCATTGCAGCTCATGATTCAGTCAACATGGCTTATAAGATGCATCTTCCTCTGGCATATTTACACCATCCCCTTCAAGCATGTGCACTTCCCCAATATTTCTCCCATTAAACCAGCATAATATGTGCTCTTCAGCATGAATTCCCTGTTGACACCTGACCACATACACTTCAAGTTGCACCAAATCTTGCTGGGCACTGACCCTTCCTGCTGTGCCAACACATCCATATTACCGTTATCTCTGCAAAACACAGTACGTTCTCAAATAGCGTGGAATACGGTGAACAAATGTTCAAAACAAGACAGTTTAATAATTAACCTTGCTGTAGACTGCTGTTCAGTCTTCTTTTTACAAGTGTCATGCAATTGTCACCCTCAGCTTCTGGTCTGTCATCTACTTTACTATCTATTTGACCACTTGGGTGTTAGTTCCATGTGTTTGAATTTCTCTGTCAGCCTTCTGTAGGGCAGACTGTTCAGAAAACTTGAAGTCCCAATGTATCACATCTCCAGGTGGTCATATGATGATAGGTTCATAGGCAGGGCACCATTAATTAGCCTAGTCAAATTTCTCAACTTCCCTGGAGCATTACTTTAAGTGAGTCAGTCAAAGTCACACAACAGGCAAATGCAGGCTGATGGAATCAAACCCTGGATAAGGAAGCAGCTGTTTATGTTTGGCAGTTAGTGCTATTAGAGTTCCCTTGTGTACCTCAGCTTTGATCCATTCAGAGAAATGAACTGAGCTGAACTTGCATGAACTGTGGTGTCTAAAGCTGTGTTGTTACCTAAAGATGAGAAAATACCATTCAGTGACTTCAGCAAGTGACAGTGCAGAACTTTCTCCACAACCAAATCTCAGACAATTGTTTTACCAGTACCCTGCAGTGTCCTAACTGCCCCTTGTATAAAGGAAACTTCCTCCACCAGAGTTGAGTCCTGAGTTAAAACTCTTCTCTCTAAGAAGAGATTATGTATTTCTTCGTGTGTCATAAATCACTCATTGCCATCTCTGTTTTAGCACCATGGGGACCTGCTGGCCTGGACCTTTTCCTTAGCTCCTTAAAGTCATTTGATTTCCTTATCTACTTTCTTTGTAGTTAGCTTGTAACGCATCTTTTTGTCCCATATAATTCTTGCTCTGCATTCGTATGTCACGCCCTTTTCTTCAGTTATAACTGGATGAAAGTGAATGCACTGAGGACTGGAATCCTCAAACTGCATTTACCAAAAAAAAAAAAAAAAGATGCCAAAAAACACGTTTTTAAGTGTTTTTTGTAGGCAGGCAAGTTACCCACACCCCAAACTTGTATATACCAACTACATGGTCACATCAACTTGATGAATGGGGAATCCCCCAAAAAGTGCATTATTGCTAGCACAGCTCACAAACAGTCTTCGGCAATTTAAGGTCAAATGTTCAGTCTTCGTCGACCAGTAGGTTACCTACTCTCTTCAATCACACCTGATATTTTTTGATCTCTTCCACCTTTTTCATTATTGAGGCATCTTTTTAATTTCTCTTATCTTCTGTAATGCGGGGGCAGAGCAGTGTGGCAAGATAGAGAGACTAAGGGACATCCGACTTGGAAACAAGGGCAGCATGACATGACATGTGGAGGACACATGACACCCATTTCTTTCATAAAGGCATCATATCTATGCCACAAGGTTCAAAATACTGAGATGGTTGGTAAACTAAAATGACTTGTCAGAATCAGTATAAAAAAGAAAAGTGTCAGATTTGAATTGGCACATCAGTTCCTAGTATATTATATTATATTTTATATATATATATATATATATATATATATATATATATATATATATATATATATATAAATTAGTTGAACACTACTTATGTCAACAAGCATAATGTTGAATCAAATTGATTGACATTATGCATGTCGACATGCTACTACAGCTGCAAAACTTCATTGACCATCATTTTTTTGTAGGGGACAAGACCTCTGTAGCTCCAACCCTCTGCTAATTATATATTCTAACTCTGAGATCACACAATCCCCAGGTGAAAGAGTATATTCCCCTATGCACACCTGTTGACCAGCTGTTTAGACCAAACTATATTGATTAACCAGACGTTGACCAATGTATAATTTGACAAACTTAGAGGGACTCATATATATATATATATATATATATATATATATATATATATATGGATGACCGAAAGTTCATATGAACGAAGCCCATTTGACTGAGACCAAATGACCGAAAGTTCATTGGACCGAAAACCCATATGACCGAAAACTCATTTGACCGAAAAACAGCACTGGCAGGTATATGCCCTGTTTCCCACTGTAGTGTGACCCTGGAGTGAGAATATAAAGTTGGGGGGGCACAGCCCCCCACATTTTACAACCAGTTTTTACTGATGTATGTTTTAATGCATTTTTAATGGCTACACATGTATATAATAGTGCATAAACTGCAATTATGTGGGGGGTTGCACCCCCACACCCCCCAATGTATTACATTCCTCACTGTAGTGCGATCTCAGAGTTGAAATATATACTTTGCAGGGGTTGTGGGTGTGGAGTCCCCCACAGGAAGCTTGCCCCACTGCTTAAACGTGAATTCAAGTGTAGCAGTTTAACTTATGTTTACACCTGCACTGACGTCAAGTTCGATATTCAACATAAATGTCGAATCTGTTGAATTCATTCAACAGATTCGGCATTTATGCCTAATTAGTATTCTGGAATTTGCAGTTTCATTCGATGCTACAGACTTTTTCGTGTGTGTGAACTTTGGGTTTCTGATAGTAAACCACACACACACACACACACACACACACACACACACACACACACACACACACATATATATATATATATATATTAATTATATAAATATATATATAATATATTTATATAATTTATATATAATATATTATATAAATATATATATATATATATATATATATATATATATATTATATAAATATATATATTATATAAATATATTATATATAATATATATAATATATATATATATATATATATATATATATATAAAATATATATTTTTGTGCTTTGTTATAATCAGAATGCATAGTAGTACCGGGATGTGTGGAAACGAACTTTAGAAATTGTACTGCCAGTGGTAGCAATCAATTAATTTGACATAACATTTCTGAAGTCAAAAGTAAACACAAGAAATTATGATGCAGGCTGCAACAGTCACATTTTCTCGGATTATTTCTATAACCTTTCTTATGACATTTCATGTTTCTGGCCTTGCATCTCCATGATCTTGTTTTATGAGCAGCTCTTTATTTCTTTACAGTCAGTATTCACTAAGGCAAATACATTTTAGTGCTTTTTTTATCATTTGCCAAGTAAAACTTGATATTCTGGGGAACTAGAAATGCTTTTATCATGTAGTTGAGTACAGTGAATCAGTGTTACCATTTATACATGAGACAATGCAGTTCTATTATAATTGTAATTGTGAGTTTGTTCCTTTAACCCCGTCACCTGAAACACACACAGAGGGTAGCCATCAACCTACAGTGAGGTACAGACACTTTATAGAATGAGGCCATCTAAAATCTACCAAAAGGTTTGGCTGCTTCTCTGCAGGTAAAAAGTGCAGCAATAAACCTCTCAGTCACGTTCACCTCATTTTTCAGGTTACTCCATGCATCATTCTCCATGACTCCACTTTCCCCCCATGAAATCAGTAGTTATATAACTACCGTGTCTGCTTCCTAATCCTTCTCCCCTGCAGTATAAAGAACTTCAGACTCAGAGACATGTCCAAGTAATTAATCATCAGCTCTCCCGGCGTTCTGTGTCCTCTGAAGATTCATTGATTTATTTTAACTTATCCTTTTTCCTCCTGCTTGGGAAAAAGCGAATCGAGATGTAGCAGGTCTGTTGAATTAATATATCAGTTTTATCTCCACAGTCCTTACAACAGACATAATTGCTGATAATTTCCATTTGCAAGACTTCTAGCTGTAGTAATATGAGTATATTAATTCTAGATAAAAAAAGAGATGTTCTTTCAGTTATGTGACCCTTACATGTCCAAGCTTATATTAAGCTACAACTAATGAAACTTGTTAGTCTTGAAGTATTAAGATACCAGAACGTAGCGACAGAAACATTACATCTGAATAATCCTTCATGAAACTGCAACTGTTAATGGAGTTAAAACAATGCAAACCCCCAACACAAGTAAGACAAAGACATGAAAGACATAAATCATATCGATCAATATTTTCCTCACACAGTAGACACACTGAATGTTTCCAAACAAAGCTAGCCAATACCAAAAGGAGTGGCCTACAACTAAACACTCCGCAAGCAATATCAAGAGTCATGTAACATACCCATGCATGTGCACTTATTACAAACTTCAGCATCTTTTATTTACTGCACTCCATGCAGGGAGAAGCATACTGTGAACTGGCTTCACCTCACCACGCCAACACATTTTACATATTTCTACATGATAGGTTTTGGTCAGTGTGGTTATTTGTTGCTGTCTTTTCAATCTGTTGCAGTTTGTGCATTCTGTGTTCATCCATGTGTCATGTAACCTGTTTGCCATTACATTTCACTGACCTAATGGTTACTGCATGCATAACTAGGAGGGACTTACCACCTTAATTCTGATTCATAGGTTCATAGGTTCATAGAGTAGTACTAAGCTAACTGCACTTGTGAGCCGTTTTAAGCCTAGTCAATTATCCCTTGTGAGACTCAAACCCTGCACCTTGTGTTTGTAAGGCAAACACCTTAACCATTAGACCACCCTCCCAACCCATGTCTTCACATCTCACCCATGGAAAATTACATTATTCTGGACCAACTATGCAAACATTAAACAGTGGCATATCCAGAAGAGGTGTGGATGGGAGGTGCTACCACTGACCAAACATAAATGTCAGCAGGCCTTTGGTACGACATAGTCACACTTCTTGGTGCACTCATTCCTGGTTTTCTTTTCAGCATATTTAAAAATGCACATATGAAACTGTGAACACTGAGCTGCAGAAAGCAAATATGTGTCATACTGACATTAAACCATAAGTGAAATCCATAATACTAGCTATTAAGTTTAGTAAAAATTGGTCATTTTTACTTGGTTTGTTTTATTTGCTTGCCAGCGCCACAACAGATCCGGATGATTTCTTCCTTGTATTTTGACACATTGTGTTACTTTTCAGATTGTTCTCAGCTGTCTTTTCTATACATTGTAACTGGCCTAGCATATAAAGAAACAAATGGGTTAAGACAGACAGTATGCTGGCCACTAAGCCCCCAGACGCCATGCTGTCCTAGTACATTTTAAATATTATTGTTTATTTATTGTTTACTGTCATTTGATTACCAGGAAAGTCAGAATGGGTAGGAGCCCATTTTCAGTGCAGGCCCTGGGAGAAAAGCTCCAAAGTATTACAGAACCAATCATGGTGTGAATAAAACTCTTGACTAAAAAAAACAAATGCAGTGTTATTTTCTTTGAAGGAAGAAATAAGTTGGGCCCATATGCAGACAAATCAGACAAAACAGTATTTTCCAATAAACTGAAAAGCGAAATGCTTACAAGGATACATGAACCATATATGGAAATAGTGTTGTCTGCAAACCTTCCCCCACCCCCAAAACAGGTGAAAGTCACATCCATTGCACCCCTCTGGTGTTAGAATAAGATGGAAATTAAAAAACAAATCGCCTCAATCAAATATTTTACATTTTTGCTGATATATATTCAGCATGTCT